>NW_009621909.1:0-5391 GCF_000690535.1 Cariama cristata
GCGCATCGCCAAAGCCACCAGTGCTGGGGGTGAGGAGGGGCAGAGGGATGTGCCCAGGGCCGTTAGGTAACTCAGTGGCAGTGAGGATGTATAGACATTGGCCACATACAAAGCCGTGGGCTAGAGTTTCATGCTGGGCTGGATACTTCCCTGTAGAAACCACAGGAGCTGCTTCTGGCATGGGTTTTTCTGGCGTGTCCACACCTTTTGCCCTGTGAGAACAGCTGTCCTTTCTAGAAGCAAAAGCAGGTTTAGATAATGCCTTCTAAAAGGCATGCGGAGAGCTGGGAGAGCTTCCCCAAACCGGTGGAGGGGAAGAAATCAGCGGCACGAAATCAAAATCCTCTCTCGCTTTGCCTGTGCTCTCAGCTCCTTTGACCGATGCATTCCTTCCCCGTCTCTCTTTTGTTGCTAATCACCGTCTGTCCATCAAAGCATCTTTTCCTTTTGTATCAGGGCTGTTGTCGAGGACCAAAGGTCTCTCTCGTGCTCTTGCACGCTGTCCTAGTTGTTGGCTTTGTATCCCCATTTTACTCTGCCCCTGGAGAGCATCTCTGCAGGTCCCGCATCTGTTGCTGCCCTCGTATCTCTCCATCTCCCTCCCAAGGTTATCAGCCCTCGCTTCTCTGTGAGGTCCCATCAGCCCAGTGAGTGGGTTTAACCCACTGATGTGCTTGTCTGTGCACCCTCGTGGAGTGGCCACGTACCCGGCGTGCGGCTGGGCACAGGCTCCCTCCGGCCTCCCCCAAGTCACTTGACCTCTTTGCAAATCAATTTAACATCTGTGAGGCAGAGATAATAATTGTCACCTACTTCACAGGGGGGTTGATGAGGATTAATTCATTAATGTCGACAGAGGTCTTTGAAGATGGAACGCGCTATCTGAGAGCTAAACGTTATTATTAATTAGCAATTATATCGTGGGGCAGGGAAGGGGGGTGGAAGCAGAGGCTCCAGAGCCCGTACTGGAAGAGCTTGCTCTGGGCTCACACGCCTGCCCTTGCTGCAGCTTTGGGCTGCCCCAGTTACGTGCCCGCTCTGCTGCTGGAGGGAGCCAGGCATGCTGCATCCCACTGGGGACCTGTCCCACTCGTGCCGTGGCGTGTTCTCCTTCCTGGAGCGTGTGGGTGAGCCCCGCTGGTGCAGGGGAAGTGAAGAGTAGGAGGGATGGAGAGGTGAATGGTGCTTGAGTGCGTTAACTGCTGTCCTTGTGAGAGAGCGAGCAAGTTGGTCATGGAGAAGTAGTGGTGATGGGAAGGTGTCCTCCATGCTTGCCTGGCACCCCAGTTGATGCCAGCAGGCCAGGCACCGCCAGACCCATGGGGGCATGTATCCTGTTCCCAAGGAGAAATAAGCGGTGGGAGAACGGAGCGAGAGGAAGGAAGAACCAGTGATTCATAGGACACACAGGCCGTTTTCATTTCCTTCGTGGTTTTCTTTTTTGCGTACGCCAAGGCTGTGGCTAATTTCTCTGTTTTTCTCCCCTGGTGAACTGCGAACTCTGTAATCTGGTGTGTTGCGGGGTTCCCCTGAGCAGCACTGACACGAGCCCTTTGTGGTCCCCGACAGCTTGCCCCCTGCCCTGGTGCTGGGACAGCACAGTGATGCCCGCTGATGCCATTTCCATCTCCAACCCTCCTGTGGCTCCGCTATTTCCATCCTCCCTAGCTGCAGCTGCGTGCGCTTTTGTGGCGGCAAGGCAAGCTCGGGGTGACTCGCTTCGCTATGCCCTCGGAGATGCGCAAAGCTGCGGAGATCGCCCTCTGATTATCCCTCTTCTTGAAAATGAGTGCCTACTCCTTTTCGAGCCTTTCTGAGTGTGCGAGCTCCCAGTGGCCCCGTTCACCCATCCTCTCCAAATGCTGTCAGGGAGAGGTTGCCCATCTCACCTGGAGCCGTTCAATGGTAACTCCATGGATTCCTTCTGCAGAGGGGGTGAAACAGGGAGGCCGGTGGCACGCTGCGCCGACAGCTCTCCAAGCAGGGCTGAAGGAGGACTCGAGTTGTCCTCAGGTCTTGTGCTCACCCCTGGCACAGTGGGTCCCCCTCCTTCCCCAAGGATTTGGCTGGCCAAAGGGGTGGCACGGCAGCACCCACACCTCCAGGATGCACATTGGGCATTTCCCCACTGCTGTATACGGTTTCCAGAGGTACTGTTGTTGAAAGTGATAAAGCCGGTGGGGGTTTAATGAGGTCACTGCAGTTTAATGTTACTGCAGTAATCTCTTTTGTTTTACTACATTAAAATATTTGTGGTGGAACGGTTGGACTAGTGTAATGCTATATCGCTGCCTTAATGTTATTGTTACCATGGTAATGCTAATGGCAGCTCAATAACATTATTGCAATTTAATCTTACGACAATAAAATTAAGGGTGGAACAGTGAGACCTCACCAATGTAATGTTACTACAGTAACAGCATTGTTATCATAATCACGAGCGCAGAGTCAACCCGTTGTAGTGTAATATTGGTACCAGGGCTTTATTGTTACTATAGTAACACGGAGCATCCGCCGAAAGTCGCAGCAGGGGATGAATGGGAGGAGACGTCACTGGTGCGCCGGTACTACAGCTACCCCAGGGTTGTCAGCACAGGAAGGTCACGCCGATATAAAGTCACCTTATTTGCCTAATTCCACAATTGGGGTGTTTTTACCGGGGCCTTTCTTCCCCCCCCCCCCCCCTTGCCAGAACTCTTCAGAGCAGGTCTGTTTTAGCGGCAGTAACTCTGTAGGGAAGGATTTAAAGCGCTGCCTCCATCTAGTTCCAGATCCTTCTGCCCAGAGTTTTATAGCATGTGGCTGTTATGGAGCGATAACGTTTTATATTAATATGTCATCTTTCATCGTGAAGGATCCCGGCAGAAGCTACAAATTATTGCCGTGCCGCAGGGCCAGGCAGGCAACCCGGCACACGCTGCGTGCGAGAGGAGGGGGTTTCATCCAAGGGCACCGGAGCTCACTTTTCTGCCCTGGAGAGATACGCGGCACCAATACCTATGCAAGTGACAGTCTCCTTTGTTTTGAGGACTTTATCCAGAGTCCCCAAACTTTGTGAGATGATGCAGGGGTCTTGGCGCATCTCAAGCTGCGTGCCCCAGGCAGCACCCACCATCGCCTGGGTGGGCATGGGGGAAAACTCCCTCTCCTTCCCAGCTGGCACCGCAGCTTGTATCCAGGCTGGAAAGGCTTAGTGCAGGCGGTAGGGTAGGCAGAGAGTGAGGTCCGCCGCTGCAAAAGGCATTTCTTAGTGCAGTACTGGTCGTTGCAGGGGACGTTTTGCAGCTCAGTGTGAGTTGTCGATGTTTCGTGCAACCCCAGATGCGGGAATGGTGAGGTTGGATGTAGCTCAAGCGAGCGGTCTCCTGGCTGCGGGATTGAACATCTTGGAGCATCTGCTCCTTGGACTCGCTCGTTCAACCCAGTTTCCTGGGGTTTCACCCCAAAGCTGGTGGATGCAGCGAAGCAACTTGTAGGCAGCGGTAGAGCGTGGCGGCTGGGGTAGCTGTCGATGTGCATGAGGCACAGGTGACATCTCTGTGCCACACGTGGGCTCACTGCAGTTTTCTCCAGCCTCCAGGGCAGGGAGGCAGAGCTGCCAATCTGTCCCCAGCATCGCGCCCGCATCCTTCCTCCTGCCCGGGCCTCGCATGTTGAGAGACGCGCGTTGGCTGGGCCACCGTGCCTGCCAAGTGGGTTTGATACCCCGGTTGCTCGTTTGGACCCCTGAACTACCTACGCTACCTCTCTCCTGCTTGGGAGGCAGGGATTTATCCTCTGCTTTGAGCCCCTGTGCTCCCTCTTGGCTTCTCTGGAGATCTCCATCCTTTGACACCTCTTCTTGGCGCGTTTGAAACTTGATTTTGGGTGCGCTGCTGCCTGCCTACCCCGGTTTCTCCAGCCCAGCTTCCAGCCCTAGCACAAATCTGGGCCTGTTCAGCGAGGCAGCTGCTTGGCTCCCCTTGTGCATCAACATTTGATCTCTCTCCATGGGTATTTGGACTCTGACCACCGCAGTAATTCCTTGTTTGTCCTTTAATAAAAGACCCGTGAGCCCCCTTGACACCGGAGCTGGAATCGGTGGGACCTGGGGCGTCCTACGTGCCAGCTCTTTGTGGCAATCTGGTACTGCATCCGTCCTGCCAAACCGGCTCCTCTGGGAGTAACGTGTTTGAAAACACAAGCAGCGACTCATCTCCCATTCAGTGTTTTTCTCCATCATTTGCTTTATTAAATATTGATTTTCTGTTGCATTATTAAACCTTAAGTCCAGAGCATAAATTCAGAGTTGATACTTTAATCTGGCTCTTCTTTTTGGCCTTTAGAGCTGATTTTGCCGGCCAGTCCCTCTGGAGGCGAGTCCAGAAGCGAGAGCCTCTTGCAGAGGGCTCGGGCAGTCGGAGAGCAGGTGCGGGGGACTCTTCCCAAGGGAATTTGGCCTGTTTGGTGCAGCCTTTGCCATCAAAGGTGGCCTCCATGGGGATCCTGGCTTGCAATCCTGCACAGACCATGGGTGAAAGGAGGTTGAGGAGGCATCAACCAAGCTTTTCAGGGATGTTTGCATGTTATTGTCTGGGGGAAGGATATAGCCCTCTCTTTTTTTGATAGCGTGGAGTGATTGCAGTCTGAAAGGGGGATTTATTCTGGAACCACTGTGTGGGCTGAGTGGCATCGAGGCATCCCTCCACGTGTCCCGCTCTGTTTGCTCCCTAGGATTTTTACTGCCTTGCTCTGCCAAAATTGCCATGTTCAGGAGCAGTGCTCTCTGCCGGGGAAGGAAGCCACAGACAGCGCTGTCTCATCCTAAATCCATCTCTTAAAACTCAGCCCCTGGGCGATGCTGTACAAAGCTGTGCTTTTCTCCCGTACAAATCCCCAGCAAAAGCAGAAGTTGGCCTTGGCCAAAACTCCAGGCAAAGCCAGAGGGATGCGGGGGGTGGAATTGCCACCGGCACCAGGCTCGAGAAAGCCACTGGCCAGGCAGAAGCGGTGCAAGCAGCTCCCGGTACGTCCCCGATAGCCAAGGTGGGTCACGCTGACCCACACCGGCTGGGTACCACTCACCTCCCCTTCCCTATCGGAGAGCTGCATGCAGCCGGTCGCTGCCAAAGCCCCGCGCTGCCAGCAACCAGGTGTCTGAACATGTTTCCAGAGCCAAAATAACTCCACGGCCAAAAGGGAGGAGGGGAAAGCAGTGTGGCGGTGCTGGCAGGTTCAGGAGGATTAAAAAAAAAGAAGGAAAAAAAAGAAAAGGCAGGGGGAGGCTTGCAAACAGCTTTTGGATCCCCATCCAAACGGGGCATGCTGGGCAGCATGAAACCCGTGCCTGGCAGCCGGCACGCTGAGCAGTGATTTAAAACCAGGCTCCCAGCGGCAGGGGAAGAGGCAGAG
>NW_009621909.1:5422-23901 GCF_000690535.1 Cariama cristata
TGTGAACACAATGCTGGAGATAAAGGAGAGGCCAAGGGAACAGCTGCCGAAGAGCCAGCCTGGCCCTGCCACCTCCTGCAGCGGGCACCGAGTGCTAGAGAACATCCAGCAAATATCCACGAGCTTAAGGATGGGCTGGAGGGGGTCACTGAGCCTGTGGGAGAATGAAGGGGAGGAGCAGGGGGAAAATGTGGTGGTTTCTGCACTGGGTTTTTTTGTGTTTTGAAGGAGAGGTTGAAGCTTGGAGAAGAGGAGTTGCAGTGAAACATTGGAAGAGTTGTGATCTTGTTTTGCCCCTTCTTTTGCTGTCTGTTCTGGTGCTGCAATGGAGGAGAAAGTGGTTTAGCAAAGGAGAAAGGGGAGGAAGAGTGGGAATTGGAGAGCAAAAAGGCAAGGACCTTGAGAAAAGAGGTGGATACGTGGTCCTTCAGAAAAGACATGGAAATATGGTCTTGAAAGATTTCTGGTTTGGGTTTCCTGGGTCTGGCTGGTTGGCTGGCTGGGAAGCTGGTGGTGCAGGATAGCAGTGAGTCTCCTCTGCCCCGTCCCTTGGAAATCAGGTGGCTTTGTTAATCAGTCCAGGGCCAGATCCCTCGAAAAGCCCTACAGCATGGCCCCACCGGGTGCAGGCGAGAGGACAGGGAGGTCTCGTTGCTCTAGGCGGACCCATGGGCTCATTTTTCATGTCTGGGTTGCTGACCCCATCTACCCAGCAGTAGAGATGCCCAGAAGATTTCCACTCCGGGTTCCTGTCCTTTCCTCCAGCAGCATCTAGTGTAAGGCTGGGACAAGGCATCGAAGGTCGCAGACCCTGACCTGGCTTGCTGTCCTACATGAGATGAGATGAACGGGTCTCAATCCACCCCCCCTTGCTGCCAAAGCCTCCCCATCACGGAGCCCTCACAGCGAACAGGCTCCCCGATTTACCGATTTGTACCTGGGGCTGTCTTTGCCCGAACCAGCCTCAAGTTGGGCATCAACAGAGATGTCTTCTCCATGGTTTGCCCTCCTTGTAATCCTTCCTCCTCCCAGCCAGCCCGAGAACTTCAGCCTTTGATCCTTCTCTTTTGCAAACACTTCCCTCGGCTGGTGGAATTAAATCTCTCTCGCAGTGTTTTCCTTCCCTATCTTTTCTTTTTGGCTGAGTCTGTCTGATATATTTTATTCTTTTTTTTTTTTTTTTCCCACTCCTTCAGCAGCAGGGCTGTATAATTGATGGCCTCGCCAAGCTTTCCGAGCTGAACATTAAACCCTTCCTGCCTTGGCTCCGACCGAAGTTCATTACTTTCTGAAAAGCTTCGTTGTCTGCTTGTGCTCAGATGATTGTTGTTGTGGAGGGGAGGATATTGTCAGCAGAGAGAGAGGAGGAGGGACTGGATTTGGCCAGGACTGCTTTGTAATCCAATCCCCCTCTTTTTAGTAAATTTTTAAGTGGAAAAGACCTCTTTTTGCAGAATTGAAATACCGGCACCTTCCTGAAGGAAGAAGCACAAAAACTCAGGCAACATGCAGCAAAAGGTTGTCTCGCTTTGGGGGACGGTAGGAAAACACTGCTTTGCAAATGGCCTGCAGGAGCGATGCTCAACCCTGGGCAGGCAGGACCAGGGGCATTTCTTCGATCGCCACGGGCTTAATACCTGGGGGTAGGCACCTGTTCCCGCGCTGCCTTTCGCGGTGGAGCTGTCGCGATCGTCCCTCCCAAGCTTTTGCATCCCAGGACCTGTCCCGGGAAGGGCGAGCCCCATGCGGTGCTGGCAGAGTCTCTCCGGCACTGTGATTGCCTTATTCTGGTGCTGGGGGTGACTGGGCGGGTGTGTTTTTGCATCATGCAAATTGCTTTCTGCATCTTTCGGCCTCTTCTGGTGAGATGAAGCAGAAGTGCTTTCTCTGGTTTGCCCTACACTGATGCTTCTTCTGGCTCCCCGTCTACCTCCGTGGTTTTTCAGCACTTAAAACACAGCAAGGCTGAGGTGATTATAAGGATTGGAGATGCAGTGACACTTCCCTGCCAACAAGTAATTGATTTATTAAAGACATTACAATACATTCATGGTTGAGCGTAAGAGTTTCCTTTGAACTCGCGCAAAAATCCAAAGGGATTGTGCCTGTTTGCAAGTACCGCGGGCAGAATAAATCTGCGCTCCCCCATCGCCTCCCCCCCACGCCACCGCAATTTCATTTCCCTTTGACTGGCGCGAGTAAATATCACAGCTCGACAACTCCAGTCCAGTGACCGGTGTGATCCAATTTAATAGCATTTAAAAATTCAAAGTGATTGTTAGCCAAATGGAAATGTAAGATTTCATACCCAGCCTGCCTTGGGGAGGAAAGGAAGAGTGAGGGAGGGTGCGGGGGATGTAGACAAATGGACTAGATAAAAAATAATGGAAAGTAACTTAATTAAAGAGGCTCGAGCCAAGTTAAAAAACAGTAATGATTTTGAATCGGAGAACCACAGGTTTTAAAAATGAAAGAGAAGGAGGAAAGAAGGGAGAGGAAACTGTGGATAAAAAGCCTCCAAAAGGATTAAATGGGAGGAGAAGGAGGCATAGGAAGGAAGGGGTAAAAATAGTCCTTCCGTGAAAAACAGGAGCACATGGGGAATAGACGGTGCCGTTGATGAGGCTGGGCATTAGAAAGACAAATAGGGAAATTAAAGGATGCTCTGGGGGGAGAGAACTCCCCGCGGCTTTTCTGGCGTTCTCGGAGGCATGAGGGTGGCCGAGAAGAAGGCTCGAGGGCTTCGTTTAGGAGAAACGGAAAACGTAGGAGCAGTCCTAATGGGAAAGGAGAACAGCCCCCCGCGTACTCCAAGCACACCGATATCCCTACCGTGCGGTAGCATGGCTTCCTCCTTTTCCTTTCCTTTTAACTCTGTCTAACATAGCCTATGTGGGTTGAAATTTGGTAATGAAATTTTAATTGCCCCTCTGCATACACAGATATCCTGCTGGGCTCTTTACGGCCCGATGACTGATGGTTAACCACGGCACTCTCATCTCATGCAACCCATTGGAAATACCTGTCCTGGCGACTGTCCTCGCTCCCCCGGTGCCTTTTCTGCAGCTTCCCAAACGCCTGAAAAGCAGGTGCTGCGGAGCATCGATCCGAGCGGGTGTTTTTGGGCCATTTGCTCTTTGGGCCTTGTTTCTCCATCCGTGAAGTGGGGATAATAATGCACCCATATCTCACCGGCATGTTTTAACGATAAGGTTGTTAATGCCCACGTCGCTGGCAGACCCCGAGAAAGCGGAGGCGATGATGTGCATGGGTACAGAGAGAAGCTGGGCACCTGTGAGAAAGGGTTGTCCTCGGTGTATGTGAGCTGGGGAAATCATAGAATCATAGCATTAATAGATGACTCGTAGAATAATACATGACTTAAGGTGGCAGAGACCAACCTTACCTCTACCCTTGCTGAGATTTCTGAGCGCTAAACCTTCCAGTGCTAAGATGGCTCTTTTAAGGATATTTTAAGGCATGGGAAGGATGGTGTGCATCATCACATGGACTCTGGATCATTGGTATCTGCTCTTCTGCTTGGTTCTGGCCGCTTTGACCAAGCCTGGGGTCAGTCCCCTGGGTTTGGGGCAATTGGTGTGTTGTGTGAGGTGCCTTGGTGGGACCAGAAATATTCCAGGGGAAGGGGTGAGGAAGGCTGGGGGGCTCTTGGAGCCTGAGGAGAAGAGCCTGCAAAAGCAGGGCTGTGCAAATAAATGACTGAGGGGAAGAAGGAGGGGACCAGGGCATCTTTGGGAAGGTAGAGCTGCCTCTACCAGAGCGATAGAGGGGTTCACAAATCTTGTGCGAAGACATGTCTTCCCATGGGGACAGGAGCAGCGACAGCATCTGGAGGTAGAAATCACCTGTTCATTTTGAACTGCTGGGCCTTGCCGACTTCCCACTTTATAAGCAGATGATCAAAGGGTCTGGTCATAAGTAGCAGCCTCCAGACCACCTAATCAGAGAACAATAGGGCTGTACTCCCTGCCTGATCCATGAATTTTTTGCTGGAGTCAAAGGCAAACATGGGAGGAAGCCCAAGCAGAAGTAAAGGCTCTGACTGGAGCACAAAGAGGCACCCTGCAAGGGATGGAGCTCTGTGTGCCGAGGGCTGGGAAAGGATGGGAGGAAAGGGGCTGTTTGGGGACAAGCGGCGATGGCAACAGCATCTGGGGCATTCGAGATCGTTTGCATCCAGCCCTGCTGCACGCACCGATGAGGGCATCTCTCTGCACGCCCACCTCTTGCTCCCCATTGTATCCCTCCCCTAAGCTTGATGCCGGAGCAGTGCCTGAAGGTAGTTTGCAAGCGATGATATCCAGGAGGGCTGAGGGTGCAGTCTGCATTCATCCTCTGTCCCCTTTTTCACGTGTTTGTCGAGAGCCCCAAGGCGCAAAGGCTGTATTATTCCGTCTTGTTGGTACAGCACCTAGTGCAGTGGGGTCTGAGGGTATCAAAGATGTCAGAGGGGAGCTTGGAAGGGGAGGAGGGATGTAAATAGTTAGATAAATAGAGGCAAAAGGGATGCAGATAGACACAGAAGATACAAGTAGACTTCACTTGCAATTGAGCTGAAACTGGAGGCTTTCATTTGGTTCCATCTTAACGCCACACATCTTGACGGTTTTTGAAGTAAAACTATCAGGCGTCCGTCGCGGCGTTTTGGGAAGTGCCGCTCATCCTCCTGCAAGGGCGGGCGAGCTGCCGCACTTTCCCTGGGCACGGACTGCACGGCTCCTCGAATTAGATTAGTGTCAGTGTGGAAAGTGTAATCATAAACACTTACTTTGTGCTTGAGTCGGGGGAGAGGGAGCATGAGTGCGAGAGCACGGAGATAAGAACAAATATGCAAGAGCATAGTGTGTTTTTAATGGAAGGGAGATTTATTTCTCTCTGTGTCTTTTTAAGCCTCTGGATAGATCATAAAAAAACCCAACCCAACCCACACACAACCTGTCTGCCTGAAATAGCCGGAATGTAATTTAAAGAGCATCGTTTTAACTAATACTTCACTTCAGAGACACCTGCCCTATATTCATTGGAGATGCAGGCTGCATTAGAGCATCTGATTTATCTTTGGAAAGGATGTTTGAGCTCCTTTGTTCCTGCCAGGTCCCTTTTGACGAGTGAAGTGGCACAGGGCCCGTTCGCCCTCCGAGTGATGCCTGCTTCTCGTGGGCAGAGAGCTCGGGGGGCACGGGGAGAGCAGGACCCACACCGTCAGTACGAGACACGACCGCTCGCCCTCTGGCTGGTTTGAGGGAGAGGAGCTGAGGTTTCCTGCAGAGTTTAGAAGGACAGTGGATGTTAATGGACCAGATGAGGAATAAAACTTGCTGCTTGTTGGTATGGGAGATTCCAGGTTGACTGGGAAGCATGATTTGCGGGCACATCCATTTGAGATGCATGCCCTAAACTAGATGTGTGGATCTCAGCTTACATCAGTCCTAGCTACACACAGACCATGGTTAATAGGACTGTCCCCATGCAGAAATGTCCCCACTTACAGTTCCTGTGACCATAGGCTAAGGGTATCTTATCATCTTATATGCTGTTGTCTTTTTAATAAGCCTGCAAGGAAGAGAAATACTTGTGATTGCATTGACAGAGAGATGAGACCCAAAGAGCCCAAGTGTTTTGCCCAGGACTACTCTGGCGGAGCAGGGAGCGGTGCGGGCATCAAGCCATCCTTCTCTGCAGCTTATTGACTCACAGTAAGGAGGTTTTTCTAACATTAAAAAAAAAAAAAAGGAAATTCCACAAATCCTGATTTTCTCCTGGGGCGTGACCCGGTGGAGGAAAGGATCCCATGTTGGCCTGCATCCCTCGGGAGAGGGCAGTGCAGGGGCTGATCCCAGACGGCCCCGAGACCCCGGACGGCTTGATTCTGCTGGGGAACAGCTATCGAGGATGAGGGAGCGTGGGGACGAGCGGGAGGAAAGGCGAGGAGAGGGGAGCTGTTGTCAGATCCCTAGCTCGCCCTTTCTGATCTGAAGTTCACTTGTAATATTTTTCTTGACTCTAGTTGCTAATGCGTTTTGTTCTCCAGAGTGCGCGTGGCCCGACTTCCCGCACAGCCTTTAATTAGTTTCTGGATGATGACATCTCCGCTGAGAATCATCTCTTCGTGTCCCTCTGATCTCGAGGGGAGATAAAGGAATCTAATAAAGACATTCAGTATTTCTAGGTGATGGGTTTGACAAGCTTTGTATTAACAAGAAGTCATGTTCAAACTTTCTCGGGTGCCCTCGACATGCTGCGGCTGGGGCCCACGCAGGGACTTTTCCCAGAGGTCTCATGAAGCCTCCACTGGTGCCTGGTGGGATGATGGGGACAGAGCTGGGGGCCCTGCGTCCCCAAGCAGGGTGAGATAGAGTTGCTGTCAGTTTGATGGTCACCATGGAGGTAATTGTGAGAGAGGCTGTCATGCCTTGAGGAGAGGTGTCGATAATGCTGGAAAGATGATGCAGGTGTCTTAAGGTTTCGAGATCCTTCAATTTTCTACCTTTCATGAGGCGTTGCTTGACTTGCAGGGGGAATCCCAGGTGGCTCGGGGTGCAAAAACTGGAAACGGTCCTTACTCCGTGCGGCATGTGGAGTTGAAAATGAGATATGTCTAGACAGGGAGCTGAACTGCCAAACAGTCCTTGTTCAGCTGCATTTCTTCATGGCTAACATTGCAAAAATTGTACTTTTACATCTTTTCTTTTTCTTTTCATTTATTATCATTAGACTCATTTTAGAGAAGGCAACAAAGTCCCGAGCAGTGCCACGACTTCCTTCGGGCACCCAAACGTGAAAGCAGAACTCGGGGCTCCCAAACCTGAGTGAGGGATTCTGCCTGCTCTGTAAAGCTGCTCATTAATAGTCATGCTGCCCAAACTCTTGTTTGATTCCCCAAAGGTGTGGGGCTTGGGGTCAGGTGTTTCTTCCTTTTTGTGGTAGGAAAAAGGGTGAGGATTCCTTCAGAGCCTTGAAAGCAGGGGACTAAATCTAGCCAGGCAGCATCCCGGCTCCTTAGGGTAACGGCACTCCCAATCTGAGTTGGTGACCTGAACCCGTCCAAAAGTCAGGAAAAAGTCTTTGTGCTGGAGACCTGACTCTCCTTTCGTGCCATGTTTATTCTGGCGTATCCCTCGTTGACTGCGGTAGGAGTATTGCTGATTTATGCTGTCGTAAGTGGAATCAGATTGGGCTCCCTTTTGGCACTTAGCTATAAAGTTTGTCTGCAGAAACCCTACTGCTTATGTGATGAATTATACCCGCGTTCACAAATACTTTACTAATGAATGATTGGAAATGTCTTGTTTTCTCCCTCCTTCTCTGAATTATTATGATGCCGTGCCGTATAACCTGCTGCTGAGACGGGCGTAAAAAATTTTGTGTCCTCCAAGCTTGGGAGAGCTTTGCTGCAACAGGAGCCGTTATCTACTTGGGAAATCATTTAGACACATCTCGGTGCCATATGACACATCTCATTACGCCTTGCTTTAAAACGAGCAATTGCCATTAGTTATTTATTAATTGCTTATTAAGGTCGTTACGTATGTCCTCTTCACTTCCAGGCTTCTTTCTTCCCGTCTTTGGCTGCCGCCAGGTTTGCGCAGAGGGGGCTGGGTCCCTCGACGAAGCCGAGCCAAACCTGGCACGCCGGAGGGGGGAAGGGGGGTGATCGTACAAATCTGGGGACAGAATCGGCACCTGTAATTGTAAAGGGTTTATATACAAGCCTACGTGACCGAGCAGTGTAGCTAGAAGCAGGCTCTAAGGCTGCGTTTGCCCTTCCTCGCACCCCGTGGACTTCTTTAATACGGCTCCTGATTTGTGTTGATATGATGGAAGGATGAAGCCCTCTCTGCTTTTCTCTTAATTATGATTGCGTTAGAGCAGCACAACCTGATTTAAAAGCCCATTATAATACACCCATAATTGAAGGCGCAGGTCTCTCAATTTGCTCTCTGCCTTCCTTAAAAAGGCAGAAAGGTTTTGAACACAAAAGAGGGAGAAGGCACAATGGAGGTGCCTGGCACTGCGGCACCCAGAGTGCCGTACCTTCCCCGACCTGGCACCTGCTGCCAGGGGAGAGGCAAACTGCTCTGGTTACAACCCAGAGGAGTCAGATGAGGAGCCCGATGTTGAGGTCTCTGCCTTGTGCCCGGTCCCGGCTGGCTTTGGCAGACCCCTCCGTTGCTGGCCCGGGAGGGTGGGCTCTGTCTGACTTGTAGCGTCGCCGCGAGGAGGGCTGGAGTGCCCGGGGCTCCCCCTCTCCAAGTCCCAGAGGCAGGACCCGTGGTAGCAGCAGTCTGTAAAACACGGAGAAGTCTATGGGTGACAGCGGTGAGAGGCTGTTATTAAAAGCAGGAGCAGCGGGAGCCTGATGTTCGGGAAGCTGCCAGTGCACACATCACAGATCGCCTGCAGAACGCAAGTCTGGATCTCCCTCTTTTTCTTTCTTCGAGACACTTTTATAGTTGCTCTTTGTTGTTTCCTTTGATCTGGAGCAGATGTTGCTCATGCTGGAAGATGGAGGTTTGCATGTTTTATGAGGGGGAGGCAAGGCACTGCTAGGCTTTCCAGGAGAGCCTGCTCGCTCACAGGCTGCTGCTGGGCGCTGTGAGTCCAGCGCCATGCAGGATGCTTTGCTAGGGCGAGCGCCCGCTCTGCCCGGCTCCTGCACGAGAAGGGATTTGCAGCTTTGAAAAGGTCACACGTGTATTTCTACACTACTTGCTTGGCTCCCAAAACTGGGTAGAAAGGAGGTGGTTAAGGCAAAATAAATGCAATTACTCCTTGAAGGCACCCAACTTGGTGAGGCTCATCCGAGGTCTCTTTGCTTGTTTCTGGCACAGAGGTTGTTCCAGATTCACACTCACCTTATACTCGGGGGCCTCCTTGCCTCTCGCCTGATGTGTGGCTGAAATTTGGGGTGCCCAGGGAGCCCAGCCGCAGGGACACAGTGTCGGGGAGAGGAAAGCACAGGCAAGCAACATGGTCATTACACGCCAGGACAATGGATGGGGAAGTAACGATGCCAGGAGATGGCAGGGCCTGAGCGAGGAGGCAGAGGTGAGGATGTTTGTGCAAATCAGGACAAACTATAAAAAGCAACTGGAGGAATAATCGGGGAAAGCATCAGTCCCGCAGTGGGTGCCATGGGAGAGACAGTGGAGGAGGGGGTGTAGGTGCAGGGGGGAGCCCCGCCACGTCCCCGGGACATGAAGATCTGCGTTCAGCTGCCATGGGATACGTACATGGGATGCGTGAGCGTCTGCACCTGTGCTGGCTCAGGGATGGGTGTTTGGAGGTGAAAGCATAAGGACATGAAGATCTGCGTTCAGCTGCCGTGGGGTACGTACATGGGATGCGTGAGCATCTGCACCTGTGCTGGCTCCGGGATGGGTGTTTGGAGGTGAAAGCATAGCGGGGATATAGTCTGTGCCAGTGGCAGGAGGGTGTCTGTGCACCAGGGAATGGATCTGTGTAGGCAAGCGCATATGCTTGGATCCGTAAAGACATATATCACCTGGCTGAACACCCTCCAACGTGTAACGCACCATATGGTTTGGTTAAATATTTAAGCAAGCTGCTTTCTGTCCCCGGGACTCCGCCTGTGCGAGCGGGTGTCGAGTCCGGGCAAACTGGGGGCATCCCCTGGGCACTGGCAGGGGGCTGCAGCAGCTGAGAGCAGCCCAGAGACCTTTCCCATCATTACGGCAAGGATAGGGGAAAAAAAGAAGTCGTCAGATCGATAAAACACCAGCCTGCCTCTGGGGAAATCTGCGCTGTGTCACTGGAGCAGCTTGGCCAACACTGCCATGTTTAATCACTCCTGAGCGAGAGAGATGCTGAACACAAAAGGACTGCCCACAAGGAGAGGGTTCCCGCCTGGGAAGCCTGCATTTATTTAGCTTTATTTATTTATTCATTCCCGTAGGGGCACAGCTCCATCTGCGTCCCTCATTCGGCATAAGAAATTTCTCCTCTACCCCACTGCTGTAGAAATGCCAACCGACGGTGAAAGCATTTTAATGCCGAGGGAACGGGAGCACCGGTGACCGTTAAATAATATTAAATATCTACTCGCGACTGCTTATTTATTAAGGTTTCCCTCCCTAGTGTGGTAAAAGCCTTAGAACATACCTGTTCGGTCTCCAGAAAGGCGTTTTAAGTAGTTCGTGTGGTTAATTATTCAAACGTTTAATTAGCATACAATAACTGTCGTGTTAAATCCTACCACTGCACATTTAATTTAAGGGTTAGCTAATGACTTCGCTGACGTTGTCGCTCTGGTTTACTTCCCAGCCATTCCTGCCTCATCTCATCCCAGGTGGGCAGCAGTAAATTGTCTCTCCCCAAGCGTGTCCCGAGCTCGCCGGGCCATGGTGGGCTTTTTCCCCAGCACACGAGCGGCTCGAGCTGCTTTTGCACTTGTCGGAAAGAGCTGCAAAGTCTCCCGTTGCCCGGCCAAGCAGCAACGCAATCATCTCTTCTCCTCTGCCTGATCTGAGCAAAAATCAGATCTCCTGCTGTATTACTGAGGATGAGGATGTAACGCTTGTGTTTTGGGAAATCCAACTTTAATTTGTTTTAATTATGTTTTAGAATCTGGTCAGTTGATTTGATTAGAGATTTTTGTCTCTCGCCCGGGCAGGTGCAAATCCGTGTGCATGGTACCGGAGTCGTGGTGCGGTCTGACTTGATTTTTTTCTTTTTTTTTCTTTTTTTTTAACGTCTCAGTGAGCTCTGCAAAACAAGCTGAATTGGGTTGATGCGGATTCAGTAGTTAAAAACATCAGAAGGGTTCCTCTGTGATTTAGCGAGCGTCGCGTTGAAGATGATAAATATTGCTCTAGTTTTGTCGGGACTTACAGCTGGAAGGTATTGCTTCTTCCCAGGCGACAGCGGGCGATGCACTGTGCCTCCGCTTGTCTCTTTTCCACCTCTCTGAAATGGCAACGGTAATACCTCCTTGGCCTGGTTCTGTTGTCCAGACCGCAAGCTCGGTCTTTTTAAAACACACATGGGTTTCCTGGCTAGCGGTCCCAGCCTTGCCAGGAACACGGCGGGGCAATCGCACTTGTAATTAATTGCATCTCCTCAGTGGACTACCTGGTTATTGGCAGAGCATCTCCCAGCTGCGGGCGGGCAGTCCCAGGAGGGCGGGTGCTGTCCCCTTCCACTGGGCTTAATGACACTGATGCATATTAATATTTCTTTTGGTGTCATCTTCATGCCCTCCGCTGTCCTGCCTCTGAGCCCCGGTGTTCTGGGAGCGTCTGATCCGTAGTTGTCCTCCGATGCGCGATTAGCAGATTAGCCGTCGTGCCCAGAGCAGCAAAAAAATGAACTCCCAGAAGCCCTTCAAAACAGAGAATAATTCATTATCCACCTTGATTTCCACTTAAAATGTACTTTAACTACACTTCCAACTACAAACCCTAAATCACCCTCATGTTCACAAAAAATCCATCATTTTTTATTTTATTGCACGGCACTGGCATGACATAATCCTTTCCAGAGCGTCTTGGAGTGCTTTACGGATCAATAAATTACTTACCTGCACAGCAGAGGCAATGCGTGCAAGGCCATTGCAGTCATTCCAGCTCGGCGCAGCCCCGGGAAGGTGTGGGAGGTGGGGAGAGGCAGGGGAGGGATGCTCGGGAACAGAGTCCAAGTCAGGAATAGGGGTGTTTGAGACAATCTGGGCTGCAGTTTCAGGCGGGTGGATGAACGGGGCTCGCCCAGGGAGGGTGGTAGGAGCAGGATGCTTTGCAAGTGATTTGTGACTCTCCTGCAAAGTGCCGCAGCGGGGTGCCAATCCGCTGCTAGGCTCCGGAGAATGGCCTGAAAAAAATAAACCGAGGAAGGTGATGGTCTTTATTTTGTTCTGCAGGTGCAGGCTGATAGCAGCAGCCGATCGTTTTTCTCGTACAGCCCTGTCGTAGAGCTCAGAGAAACCCCAGCCCTCCCTCGCATCCTCCGCTCATGCAGCAGCAGGAGCCGGGTGCTCCCTGCTTGCTCCTCATCCCTTCTCCTTCTCGGCCCCCCTTCTCATCACCCCCTGTCCTGTACGTGTGTCCTTCCTTTGGGTCTGGAATCCGCCCCTTGTATCTGACCTGCTCCTGAGTGTTCACGATGGCACTGCCAATGCAGCGGCATGGCTTTCATCCTGATTGAATTTCCCTTCCTTGGCACAGTGGTAGAGGCTCCTCGGTAGGCTTGTCATCTTCATGCCCAGGGCCTTTTGGTCCTTTTCTGGTTGCAAGGGCATGACAGACAGCCTGCATGGCTGCAGAAAGAGCTGCAAGCTACGTGCGTGCTTGGGGTGCTCTTGTTGTGCGAGGGCGACTGCCGCCTTTGGGGGAGTTTGAAGGGGGTGGATGATGTTTTCTCAGTGGGATGCAACTCTGCTGGAAAGGGTTCTTCATGGCTGGGAGGACAGGATGAGCACTGGAAACAGGGTGGGGAAGAAAAGTACCCTCTCACATACCATGGAGGTGCTGAGGAGGAGCTGTCTCGAGCATCCTTAAAATGTCCAAATCCCTTCTGGCTACAATTTCTTCCCACTTCAACCCTGTCTTCTTTACCTCCTCTTTCCCCTGTGTGTTCCTGTCAAGTCAGATGAGAGTGATGGGCTGCTGCATAGCTTGTCGAGGTGGAGGGAGGAAGGGAATTCAGCCCCCCTCACCCACGTTTCGAGATTTGAGTTGTAGCAGAACTGGTAGCATTTTCATTTCCCTCTTTGTGTCATTGCAGTGTCTCCAAAAATCACTGAGATCTCTTCTGACATCTCCATCAACGAGGGCGGCAACGTCAGCCTCACCTGCATAGCCACGGGCAGGCCAGATCCAACAATCACCTGGAGACACATCTCGCCCAAAGGTAAGAGCCAAACATTCCCAGAAATATTCTGGGAAGGGCACAGCATCATTTGCGAGCGGCTGGGGAGGCGTTGTTGGCTGGTTCAGGCGGCACTTCAGTTGCAAAGAGAAGGCGATGCGTGCCGAAAAGATGTGACTTAATGCTGGAATTGATGACTCTGGGGGAGAAAAATCCATCTTGGTGGTCTGGGAGAGGAGCTTATGGTTTTACTCGTGTGGAGGACTGGCAGTAGGTACCAGGTTGGGGTGGTTGTGCTTAGGGATTGAAGGTGCTTGTCCGGCCCTACTTGGAAAAGTTTTCAGGGAATTCTTGCATGTTGCTTCAAAGGAAGGCTGCAGATAGTACAAATGAGCACGAAAACACATGAAGCATTAATTGGTGGCCTTGTTAATTGGTAAGCAAAACCTGAGCAGAACTGTGTGGGTGTGACTGCTGGGAAGCAAATTCCCATACGTGCCCATTTGGGAGCATATTCTTTCAAAACAGTTTCCCAGCTGCTTTTTGGCATTTGCTTTGTGTTTTGCCGCCCTGTTACTCCCAGGTGACTGCAAGGTTCTCACCAGTGAGCTGGGGGTGAGATCTGGGGGTTTTGGGTGGGATGAGCCACCCTGCCAAGGGGCAATGCCTGGCTCTGATCCTCTGATCCCATCTAAGCGCTTCAGTCCAGCCTCAGTCATTTTTCCCCTGAGGTTTGACCAAAGTGGGCCGTTGTCCGACACAACTGCCTCAAGTTCTCCTCAGGGACACCCCGGCTAGGCTATCCGGCAGCCGAAGGAGACGACGCGGCAGCGGCAGTGATGGATGGCCATGTCTGCTCTCTCTGTTCAGCTGCCCGACGATGGCTGCGGTGTCTCGGTGCAGCTCCATTGATTTTTAGCTATTTGTCTGCGCTGTAGCAAACTGCTGGGCCAGATCCATCACTCTCTGTAGCCCATGCAGAGGGCAAGTCTAGTTGACGGCATCTCAGCCCCTTTCCTTGACAGGAGCCTCTGTAAAAACCATTCCCCCGCCCCCACCAGTGCATGTGTTGGCTTATCCGCCTTAGGTGGTCGTGCCTCTGAGATGGTGTCCTTCGGTCGGGGTCCGTCCGTGGATGAATGACGAAATGCACGGTGCAGATCCATGTGCTCCTCTCTGGCCCCGAGCGTTTATCCGTGGCATCGAAGTTGCTGTAGCCGTATCTATCACCATCAGGTGGCATTTATGGTTGAGGCGGTCCATGCGCTCCCACCTTGAAGCCTTTTATTCTTTTTCCTCTTCCCCTTTTCTACCCTGGCAATGTGTTTTTATCTCGCTCTACCTCCTCACCGCCTGTTTTTCTCACACACCGTGTTTTCTTTGCAGCCCCACTCTCCTTCCCGCATCCCCTCCTGCTCCCCCAGGACCCTCCTTTCCCACTCCCGTGCCCCTCGCTGCCTTCTCCCCCATGCCATCCATCCTCTCCTAAGCAGGCTCCCGGCTTACGATGCCTCTGTCTTTCGCGAGGGCGATTTTCTGTGTTTGCTGCCATCCAGCAGGTTTCTTTCCCCAGGGAATCTTTACCTGCGCTTGAACCAGATGTTTCCATTTTACTTAGGACTTAGCTGCTATGGAAACTGAGGATGCACCGGGAGAGGAAGAGTGAGCTAATCAGAAATTACCTGTGGCGCTGTGTAATTTGCAGCAGCAACTCTTACCTGATTTTGGCCATGATTAGGCATTCTGCTTTCAAAACTCAAAGGGAACAAATGATCACAGAGATTTACTTGAGTCTGGCTTCCACGGCTGATGCAGGGTGCTGAGCCCAGAGGTGGCCGGAGACAACTTCGGTGGCTGCCCGTCTCCATAGGCAGCTCCTCCGTTTCTCTCTCTGGGTCTGCCAAGCCACCAAGGGGGACCTCTACTTCTCCGTTTTGCATTCCGCGCACATAGGAGAGCCGAAAATTGGAAGCATGGAGACTGAAATAAGAGCCAGGGCAGGTGCGCGGAGGTGCTATAGCAGATGCCGAGACAGTAACCCATTCTCTAGTAGGATAGACTCTAATTTGGAGAGCCAGGAGCGAACGGGGACCCAGAACTAGCTACCGACCCCTCTTGCGGTTGTAGGTCTGCCTCGCTGCTCCTCCCTGGGGAAGTCTGGAGCGAGCCGCCTCCAGTTCTTTCTTGCCGTCTTTCTCCGTCTCGCTTGGAGTAGTGGAGAAAAAGGACAAGGGAGAGTTGGTTAAGGGAAAGCTGGTGCATAATTTAAGGGTTTACATAGCGGATGGGTAAGCAGCTCTCACCGACGTCGCTGGGGAGAGACTTTGATAGCGCTGTCTGTGCCAGGCACGGACAGACCGGTAGCTGAAGGAGCCAGTCCCCACGCTTAACACCGGCGAGTGTTCCTCTCTGCAAAGGCACTTCACGGGCTTTATTATTTTCTTGGCAGCTGTAAACCTACTGTGTGGCTCTTGGTGGGAAATGGAGCAAATAAGAGTGTGTGCTCACCGGGGGAGCGTGCGGTCGGGTGCTTCAGAGGATTTAGACTGAGAGCAGCCCGGCTCCCCTGTGACTGATCTCACTCAAGACCCTTTTCCAGCCAGTGCCGCTCCCTTGACCACTCCGTTGTTTTCTCTCCCGTGCATTGCTCTGGTCCGGCGCAATGCGTTTAGCGGTTTGGTCTGGGTAAGCTCTGCTGAATTTTCATGTCTGCAGTTGTTGCCATGTAATGGGAGCCGTTAAGCCTGTTTTTGAGGCTCTGTTTGGTTTGGAGGCTGGAAGAGTTCGCCGCGGACGGGAGGAGGAAGCATTTTTGCTGTATAACTGAAGAGCCAGGCGAATGTGAGCAAGAGAGTTTTCTGCTCGTGAATCACACAAGCGCCGGCCCTGTCGGTGCCTCCATTGCCACTCGGAGCCTTGCACAGTGGCTGGCCCTGCCTGTGCCCATCCTCATCCTCCTGCCGGGAGCAAAAGCGGAATGCTGGCTCTGGAGAAGGGTTTTGGGAACCTCTGGCCAGTCCAACCTGGATGTGCTACCAGCCTATCTTCTGTCCCTCTGCCTCACCCCTCTCTGTCCTTGTTTACTTCTTCTCCCAGTAATGCTGGTCTAACCCACGGCAACTCCTGTGCATGCAGCTGAACAGGTTGAGGTGGAACAAGAAGGGGAGCTGGTGTAGTCACAGCTTCTTCTGCCTGGGCGGAGGAGGCTTAACTGCTTTGGGGCTCTGCCTTGGGCTCGGATGCTCCAGCTGGCAGCGTGACTGCCACCGGAGCTGCCAGGCACTGGGGCTTCAAAATGCAGCTCACCGAAACAGTGCCGGGAAGCCAAGCTCTGGCATGGATGGGGCGGCTCTGTCCCCCCTTGGCACCCCTGCGGTGCCAAGACCATTAGGATGGCAGTCAAGAGAGGCATCCTTGGAAGGGTAAAAGGAGGGAGGAGGGCAAAGAGGGAGAGAAGAACTTAGATAACCATGGTCCTTATGCAACATCTATGAGGAAGGCAGCGGCATCTTTCCAGAGGAGATGTAAGTTGTGCAGAGGACTTGGACGCCGCGGTCTGAAAGGCAGTGTTGTGTGTGCCCACGTATTTTTGTGTTTGTACCTGTAGGTGCCGAGCATCTCTTTGTTTCCAAGGCTTCAGATGTATTACAGTCCCCAGCCTCGTGGTGCCGATGCCATCTGTAAACTGTGGAGAGGTCTTCTAGCTAATAATCTGTTTTTGGTCACTCAGGTGTTTCCATAGTTACTGGGCTTTTTATTTATTTTGGGGGGTAACTCTGATGTTGTCATGGCAATTGCCATGTTGTCGGACCAGCTTTCATCTCTCGATGGACGAAGGCTGGGATTTCTTGGCTAGGAAAAAGCACGGCGTCCCGAGCTGCTGGGCGCAGAGCAACGCCGAAGCGCACGGAGCCACTTGCTAGCAGAGCGAGCGGCACCGTGTTGAACTAACCGGGGGATATTTATCCCGGCTTGCAGACACAAGAATCATCATCCCTCCCATTCAGCTCGGGAAACATGCTGAGCAGTTGAAGCGAGGGCTCTCCCAGGAGAGATGAGGGCTCGGCAGCCTCTGTCCCAGGAGGAGCAGGCATGGCTTAGCAGTAATGATACTGAAGACTCTGGTCAGACAGCGAGCACGGTTATCCTGCCGTGACGGGGCCAGGGACACGAGGAAAGGTAAAAACTAGATGTGTGCCTGTGGATACCTCTGCTGGCTCATCTGCCTGGCCAGCGCTGGTCTGCCACACGCAGACGTCCTGAGCCAGAGGCTGCATCCAAGTCGTCATCCTTAACAACCCTTGGATGGACTTTTCTGCCATGGTTTTGTCTAATTGCTTTTTGATTATCGCTGTTGTATGATGGATTCTGGTGTAAGGCTTAAGACAGAGGCTGCCAGGGTAGGAAAACAGTACAGTTTGGCTTGATGGTGTATTTACTCGGGAGAGGTCTGATAGAGAGGTCTTTATAGCGGGAATCCCTCATTAATCTCAGGATTAGGCTGGGTGCTGAAAGCTAGATCCCGTGCGAAGCCAGAGTCCCGAGCCGAGTCTGAGCTGTGATTTGTGGGGTAAGTACCGGCTCAGTGCTTCACAAGGCAGAGTCACGAGACAGGGGAGATGCTTAGAGGATCCCGACGTTGCCACGTCCCGGATATCCTCTGCGATCAGTCCGTTTAACCTGCGCGTCCTCCCTGGAAGAGGTACAATAGCAGTCCCTTGTCTCGCAGGACCGATGGGAGGATAAGTACATTCAAGACGTGAGGCACTCGGATGCAGTAGTAATCGCGGCTTGTATATGCACTTAAGATAGATGAGACACGGTGACCGAATGTGGTAGAGGTCTCATGAGATCATCTGTCTATACATCAGCAGCAAACCAGTGAAGGGACTCTGGGAGAAGTCTGGTATATTTGGATATATCAATTCTCTCTGGCTCTTGGCGAGGCTTAAAACAAGAGGACAAGCAACTGCAAAAAAAAATCCAGCTTGAAGGGTTGCTTGTCCCTGGGAAGGGGACACGTCCTCCCTTCTGGGAGATTTGTCCATTAAGTACATCACTCATTGTGTTCATCTTCCCACGATCCTCTCTGGACAGGAGGTGGGGGATATTTGTAGGTTGGACATCAGATCTGGAGCCTGTCCGGGAGGCACACAGAGAAAGGGGAACCACTTGGGTGGGAAAATCTCCGCCTGCTTCTGTGCCGCCTCGTCCCTTGCAGCGATCGGCTCGGCATCCCGTGAGATCGCTCCCTTTAACCCTGCCTCAAGTCACATAATTAACTTAAGACCAGAGTACTGTGCTCTCTGCTGGTCCTTTTAATGGGGAAATACCTCTCGGAGAGAGCAGATGATTTGTGTAGGGCTGCTTCTGTGTTCATTCTGGGTCTTGTTTTTCTTCATCGTCTCTTGTCTCCTGTTGAGATGGTGAGCCAACACAAGCGGTGTCTCAAAGAAGGGAAAGGAGTCCTTCTACTGTGGCTTGTATGATGGAGCACAGAGCTGGCCCTGGGTCGGGTTGGCCACCGTGCTGTACGTTACGTCCCACCTCACCTTGTTGCGTGCGTCCCCCGGGTCTTGTGATGACCTGGTATCTCACGGAGGCTCGGCCGACTTTTGGTGGCTGAGCACCCCGGC
>NW_009621909.1:23932-27805 GCF_000690535.1 Cariama cristata
AAGAGGCAGTTGCAGGCCTGGGCTCCAGCTACATTAACTGGAGCATTTCAACCGGCTCCAATCCTGTCTGCAGCTCAACCGTCCCCTTGTTTACTGTTGAAATAATTACTGCTTTGCCATAATATTAGCTCTGAGCCGTGACTCCATTACCATTATCGCCGGAATATTACCCATTTATTATCTCCCAGCAACCCTGGAAGATGAACAGTAGGCTTCAGAGACCAATTGTTTTACAACAGACAGGATCTTGGTGTGCATTGTTTAATGAGGTAAACTACATTATAGCCGGCATTAATTTGGCTGTGGTGCACTCCAGTAAATCATTGTTAACCTGTAAATCTGCCATCGGTTTTGATGCCCGTTTAATCGGCGCATGCCGGACAGATCAGCTGGAAAAAGAGTTGCCAGTGACCCAGCTTCGTTTGCGTCGTGTGGGACGCAAATAAATAGGTTGCAGCCCTCTTGGAGAAAGAAAGACTTTGAGATGGACGCTAGTTCTGTGCGTGGTCGCAGCGAAGGGGTAGCTGGTGGCGGGCATCGCCAGGGGTTGCTTGCAAAGTACACGGACACGTGCCGTGACTGGCAACGGGATCCTGCCAGGAGCAGGATGAATATTTAGCCCCTTGAGTGCCAGCAGCTTCCCCATCGGCTCCCACGGGAGCAGGATCTGGTCTAGCAGGAGCCAGGATCTGGAGGCATTGT
This sequence comes from Cariama cristata, assembly GCF_000690535.1. NCBI lineage: Eukaryota > Metazoa > Chordata > Aves > Cariamiformes > Cariamidae > Cariama > Cariama cristata. Next base: position 24,635 of record NW_009621909.1, read on the forward strand.
GTCATGGGCTCCAGGTTTTGCTTTTCTCAAGGAGTGACTTAAAGAGGGCTGGCGTGCCACATGCTAAGCGCTTGGCTGCGGGTAGCTCCTTTTAGCATTTCCCTTCTGCTGATGAGCCCTAGTTCCTCCTGCTTTTTCAAAGCAATGGGAGATTATGTACTTGTACATGTAGATATATATAAAAAAGTAATATTTTTGATTCCCCGCATGGTGGAAATGAACTCTCAGAGCTGATTTGTTTGCATATTTGGCATAGCTGCCTTTAAAATATGCATCTTGGTACAAAAATAACAAGACCCCTACCAGCTACAAATGAGGCGATGCCTTTCCCTTAAGAAAAGGGGGAAAAAACCCGCCCTCTCGGCGTCAGCATGTTCCCTAAACATAGCTTTGCAATGTCACGCTTTCCCTCCTTGCCAGAGGCAGAGCGTGCTCAACTCCTTATCGCAGCCTGGGGAAGCTCTCGTGGAGCAGCGGTGCCGTCGGTGGCTGCCCTACTGGGGGGCAAAAGCAGACAGCTCTGCCCGCACCTCCAAATTTTATCCTTTGGCTTATCCCATCGGTTGCTGGCTACCTTTCCCACAAAGGCGAGACCTGCTGCGGTGTTGCAAAAGGCCCCAATCTGTGCTGCTGCCATGCCCAGCGCGAGAGAGCTGGCACCCCGTACAAAGCCGTATTAATATCGGAGATTGATTTTTCTTGCTCCTGAGCCGACCCATTTGCGTGACGATTTCATCCGCCCTGCGTGCGCAACGCGCCAGTGGGACCCGGTTACGGTGGCGAGGAAATTTCTATTCACTCCCATTGCCCGGGATAACGCCCTCGCTGCCCTCCGCCCGAGCATCCCGCACTCTGGCTTTGTGCGGAGACGGTTATTTTCACACTGCCAGCAGCATTGCCCGCGCCGGCATCCTTTCTCCATCGCCAGCAGCACCTCGGCTAACCGCGGGAAGAAGGGGATATGTTAGTTCTTTGGCGCGGTGGGACGAGGCAGACACAACCCGACATGACGCTGGTGTCGGCTTACTGGATTTTCTGTCTCTTCTTCAGTGCAGAGCACGGCTCCTTCTTCCCCGGTAAATGTGTGGCTTTGTGTCGGCGGCTCGCTCCCTGCCTGGGACTCGCCTTTCATTCGGCTGGCGTGGGGAAGAGCAAGGGACAGGAGTTTAAATGAGAGATCTTCCACACAAATTAAAACCTTTTATCAGCCCCTAATAGCTGTGCAAACTAATTATATTTGGGCCAAACTTTGCCAGCGACTCCCCCGAGGTATTATTATAAAAATCTGAGCTGTGGAAACGCGTCCCCATTCTGTCAACACCGGGTCGCTTCAGCTATAGAAAACTCTGCTCTGGCTCGTTTGAGCTCCCGTGATGTGCTTTGCATAAGCCGCCGCAGTTGTTTTTGGGGAGGAGAGAGCCCGGCTGGGCTGCTTCACATGTGGCCCAGGTCTGCCGAGCCAAGGGCAGGGCTGGGTGTGGGGGAATAGCACCGAAATATTTATTTGCCCGAGCCTCGCTAGCCTGGCTCACTCCGCTGCTGCTCTCCCGCAGCCGTCAGCATGGCCTCGGGCATGTGGGCGCACAAGGGGGGTACCTCCATCCCTGGAGGGACGCGACGTCGTGACGAGGGGTGGGAAGGGTGCCTTGGAGAGGTGGTGAAGATGCTCAAAGCCCAGCAGGCGGGCGATGGGAATGAGCGGCACAGGGAGGAAGCACAGCTCTGCCAAAAGGCTCCACATGGATGGTTTTCATGGTGCCGGCATCTTGCCGGGGGGCTTCTGGTGGTGTTGGAGCTGATTCCCCCCACAAATTTGCACCTTCCTTTTTCATGGCATCGCCATTTGCTCCCTTCCTTCCCTCGTATCATCCACTCCACTCGCCGAGCTTGCACGGGGCAGGGTGCCGAGGCCAAAAACATCTCCCACGTTCGCCCGCCCGCACCGACCATTGACGGAGGCAATGTGAGGGAACGCTTTGAGCCGAACTCCTGCCCTTGTGAAGCTTGCCCCGTTGGGAAGGGGGTTTTTGCCCCCGCCGCCCTTCCTCTGCCATCCTTGCTCTCTTCCTCGGTGCAGATTGCCAGCTAATGGGGTAGAGCTAGTGCGAGCGCTCTCTATTAATGGAGCAGAATATAAACAGAATAAAGCCTTCATTTCCCGGGCTGTGATTTCATTATTAATATACTTTACAGTTCACAGGTTGTTCATTTGCTTCCATGTTTTCTCAGCTGGTGTAATCTGTGGCGCAGAGTGAGAAGAGTCATAAAATTTCCATTTCCAGTTGAATGTGCGTCCAATTCGCCGTGAAATGTTTCTCTCTGTCGTGAATATTAAGTGCCCGAGGAGTCGGTAGCCACAGGATTAGGCAGGGCAGGTTGCCAACCCCTCTCCGCGTCCCGGGGGCACGGGAGAGATGTGGGTGCAGAGAAGGAAAGGTGACAAGGCGAGGTCTAGGGATCGAGGGAAGGACGGCGTGGCGGAGAGAGGAAGAGGAGAAGGGGAAGGAGAGAAAGAAACCGTGCAAAATATGCTGGAGGGAAAGGGAGAAAAGTTGGAGAGCAGCAAAGAGACTGGCTGCAAGGAGTGATGTGGTGGGCAAAGGATGCTCCAATGGAGCAGACCTGCACTCCACCTCCTCGTTTCCCTGTCCCGTGACCCAGATCCTTGGCAGGGAAGGTGTTGCACCGCTGTCTGCTCAGGTTTGTAAATCGGTTGTTGAGGTCTGTGTTTGGCTGGTGCTGCAGGCTTTGGGGCTGTGTCCTTTCCCCCTAACCTGAACATGGGTAGGAAGAGAGTTTCCTTGTCTCTGGTGAGGCTGAGAAATGCTGCTGTGCTGGTACAGGTGAGGAGCCGAAACGTGCTCGTGAGTCGGAGCTGCTCGGCTGCTCCGTACCAAGCTTAAAGAACAGCGGCGAATAGCCCCGGAGTCGCAGGTACCGCTGAGCACGCAGAAAAAGAACTTGTCATATGAATTGAGGGGAAAACAAAAAATCGCGTTGTGCTCATGGTTACGTGGCCAGCAGGAAAAGTGGGGAGGTTTCTTGTGTGTTTAGTGTATTCTTTAACGGTCTGCAGCAAATTGCGTGGTCGCTTTGGTGCGGGATGGCAGGAATTCGGGTCGTTGGGGCAGGGGGGCCCCCCCCGGGGGCCGGGCGGGCGCCCGCGGCCGG
>NW_009621909.1:27880-31838 GCF_000690535.1 Cariama cristata
AGGCGGTGAGGGATGCCTGTCCCGGTTACTCTTCCCCTGCCCACCGCCCCATCCTTGCAATAGCAGTATGTGATGCAGTGTCACTGCTAGGGGGAAGAGGACAAAAAGGCAAATCCTGGGGGTGTGCCCAGGCCGTGGGTATGAGTATGGCACTGCCTGGAGCCAATGGCACCGTTTCCTTCCGCCTCTTTGCTGAAAGGACTTCTGCCACAGCATTCTTCACTGCAGGGGAAAAAAATGTCTCTTCCTTTCCCATCTTCTCTCAGTCAAGTCAAGATAATAATAGTCTTTTTCTGATCCCCTGAACTTTCCCATCTGCTTGGTAAAACAATGGCAATTCTTTTTCCTCCTGGTCTCCCTCTCTCCCCAGTATAATTTAAAGCCAGAGCAATGCCTCTCGCTGCCCTCCCAGCACCTGTAGCGGGGCTGATACCTTCACAAGAGATCTGGAGAGGGGACAATGGGCTCGAGCGAGGGGGCTCAGCCCATTGTCCAGTCTTCCTGTTCCCAGTCCCTCCCAGTGCCCTGAGGCCAGCATCACCCATCCCTGCAATTTCTGGCCTGACCCCCCGCTCCCCATCTCCCCTCCCCGGGCTAGTGGCATCCTCACCAGCCCCCTGGCCGTGTCGAGCCCATCCATCTCACAACCCATGCGTTTCCCCAGCTTCTCTCAATAAGCCGCAATATTGCGAATGACCCTCTAGAAATGGAGACATCAGTGCCATAAAACACGAGGGACAGAGCAAGGCCACTGGGCTGGAAAATAGCGTGTCTGAAAAAATAAAGAAGGGCTAAAGATGATGGAGAGGTGACAGCGAGCTTCACCCTGCCCCTGTTCGGACAGAAGTGGTGCAGAGGGGTCGGGGGGTCCCAGGGGAAGGAAAATATCCCCCGTTTGCAGAAAGCCATGGCAGCGTCATCATCCATGGAGCCGCCCGCAGGGATACATGGGGAGAAGGGAAAGTTTCCCAGATCCCCATGACTTCTTGCCAGCACTGGGGGTGGATTTAGCCGGCGCTTGATGCTTATTTTTTTCACTCTAATGCCATTATGCCACTTGCTTCCCATCCTAGGGATATTTTCTTAATGCGGCTGAAATACAGCTTAACTGAGGTTACAGCCATTTAACGCTTTGGATTGCAATTGCTTCTTAAGAGCTTGTCCTACGGAGACAGCCTTTGGGTTTAAATCTGCAGCCGGAGGGACCCTACGGTCCTGGCCGCCAGCAGCTGTTTTTCAAAGAAATCTGGAGGAAAGCAGAGCACTTTGAGTTTGGCAGGGGACGGGAACCCTCTCGCTTGCGGAGCAATGCCGGTCGCACACCGGGGCGTGCGGTCGGGAGGGGATGCGGTGGATCTCCCACTCGGGGAGACCCGTGACATTTTTTCAGGTGCTTTGCAAGACTCCTGCAAATACCAGGCAGGAGTACCTCATTTCTTGGTGTTATCCTGAGCCGCGTTTCTTCTCACCAAGCCTTGCATGCCACGGCTTCTAGAGACGATGAGAAAACTGCCAGAAATGGGATGGGCTCCAGGAATGCCGAGTTGCGACAGGATTTAATCGAGGAGCAGCGTGCTCGCAACCAGGATGTGTGTGTTTGTCTGAGCGATTTTCTCTGGCAGCATCTGTTGCTCTCCAACATCTTGGTAGCATTGCAGCAAATTATTTAAACACTACCCACTGTACCCCATCTGTCAGGCAGCCCCCTCGGCACGTACGGGGCCCTACCTTGCCGCCTCTCCAAAGGAACTCACCGGCAAAGGCTGAGAGCCAAACAACAGGACAAATTAAATCAAAAGCACAGCTTCGGCACCCAGGGGGAAAATGCACATCAGCTTTGACTTATTGCATGGCGCACGCTTACAAGAGAGAAGCAGCGGCTTTTGTCACTGCAAGGGGCCATGAAAAATGAATTAGGGCCGCTGCTGGGAGAGGGCACGCAGGAGAATCTTTCATTCTGGCGACGCTGTCCTCTCTCACCTTGCAAACGGCGACGGGGAAAAAAATCATGGGGAGAAAGGAAGGAGAGAGGACTTCTTGTTGGGCAGCTCGTTAGGGCCTGGCTCGAGGCCACGGGAGAGAGCAGGAGAGGAAGAGCAGCTCGGGCACCCCAAGAGCAGCGTTGGCGCTCGAGGTGGATCACGGAGCTGCCGGGAGATGTTGTCTCCATCGGTAACTCTCAGGAGAGGGCTTGGCTCCGTGGGAGCCTCGATATTTGGTTTTTGTGTGCCTTTTGTGGGCGTTCCTGCAAGGAGGGAGAAAAGCTGCGTGGGAAGCGGCTCGGTGTCGGTCGCAGAAAAAAACTTCCCTCTGGTGCGCTCCCCCCCTCCGGGGGCTGCCACGAGGGCCACCAGCTCGCCCTCCGAGCAGGCGGACCCCAAGGGCCGAGGAAGAAGATGTCTGGCTCCGTGCTTGCGCTAACTCATGGATATCGTTAAGCAAAACAGCTCTCTAATGAGCCCTCCACCCATCTTTGCTCCGGATCCGACACCGCTTAGGCATTTTGTGAATTGTGACCATCGCTAATGTGCTCTAATGGGGTGGCACGTGCTGTCTGGACCTTTTCCTGGGGCTCAGCATCCTTACCAGCACCCCGGGAGGAGGTAGGGACCGGGAGAAGCCGAGGACAGTTGCTGCCGGTTTGCTGAGCCCTGAGCTGCCTGCAAGCTAGCCTGGCTCTTCCTCGCACCGAAATAAAAGGACTCATTCTTTATTCGACTCGTTTGCTCCTGAGTTAGGGCCTCATTCAAGGGTGGTTGGTCCCCGAGTTGTTTTGTTTTGTTTCTTTAAATATTAATTTCCATAATCCTTTTATTTCCCAAGGAACTACTTCTCGCAAACAAAAGGTTTTAATGCTCCTCTTTTATTCCTGGTAACAAATAAGTTGTCTGAGGCGTGCAAACACCCCGGCAGTGGCGAGCCATGTGTGCGCGGCAGCCGCCTGACGGCAACGAACCGCATTTAAGGACAACTTGCGGTGCGCGAGGGCTGGGGAAAAGCATCCCCGAGGGATCCCGGATACCGCAGAAGCATCTCCCTGGAGACGCTCGCCCGGCGAGGGAGGGTAGCGAACCCGACCGGTGCTGGGAAGCCCCCACGCAGCCCGGGATTGCGATCTTTTGCATGGAGACATCTCTGACATGCCTATTTGAGATGGAAGATTTGAGAGCCGAAGGCCAGGAAGCACAATAGAAGATAGAGTTGCTTGTACCTCATTGTCTGGAGAATAGATGGGTTGCGGGCTCCTGGAGAATAGGAGCTGCCACTCAGGTGGCTCTAATAGAACAGGTGGCAGATAGATTTCAATAAAAGAAATGAGTATAAATATTGTTAGCAGAGAAGAGAGAAAAAGTGAAAAAGATCTTGCTTGACGAGTCACAGTGGGAAACTTTCAGGGACTTTTAGGCTAAAAGCTCTTCACAGTGGTACTACAAGGGGCGGCTCGACCGGCTCCGCTGTGCAGCACCGGCGAGGCGAGCGGACCGGGCAGGCAACCCCACCACGCCACGGCAGAGCTTTGCATGGGAGGTCTGGCCCCAGATGTGGGGCATGGCGGCAAGGTGGCCACGCTGGGGGAGCCCGCTCACATTGTGGCTCCCTGTGCCTCACTTTGGCCGTCTATGGTGTAGCTGGTGATATAACCTATATTCGCTATATAGTTAGGCTATAGGCTGCAAATATAGGCTGAGCGACTGGGAGCAGGTGATGTGGTGGCATCTTGGAGGGTCCCTGCAGGTTGCACGTTCTAGTGACTAGCGAGATGTGTTGCACACGTCCGCTTAACAGTTAAATGTTTGAGTTGTTGTAGGACAGCTGAGCCCCAAGTGTGGTCTTGGGGCTGACTGCGGGTACGCAGAGCAAATGTAGCCTCAACAGTGGGTCCTGTCTCAGATCCAGCTCCGAGTAGCGCAAGTTGGAGGAAATGTCTTCATTTGGGGTTTGGCAGCAGGCTGCAGAG
>NW_009621909.1:31869-35029 GCF_000690535.1 Cariama cristata
ATGATGGTTACATTCAGAAAGTACCCATCGAAATCCCCTTGTCCTGGCCCTGCGACCGCAGGCAGCAAGAGACGGGGCCTTTGGAAATAGTCACCTCTGCTCATGTCGGCTCAGAATCGTGCCTGGGAGGGTCGTCCGTCGCACCTCGAGGAGAAACATGAGGCACCGTCGGCTCCCAATTATGCCCAAAATAATTGAAAGGAGAAGAGGAGCCACAACCCCGCACGGCCGTGCGCAAGGAGAGGTTTCCGCAGCCAGGAGAGGAGGGAACACAGATAGCAGCGCAGGAGAAGGACTTTATGGCGAGCGGTGGTCTATCATGCTGAGCTTGCATCTGCCCGGGGTGCGTTGGCAGCCCTTGGTCTATGCCACCACGCACGAGGGCACGAAGCAAAATCAGCTGCAAGCATACTGCTGAATCCAATTTAATGAAGGGTACGAGTAAGGAAAACATGATGTTTCCCCTCTCTTTGGTGATACCGGGCACAACCGGTGATGGCCACCACCCCTGGGGCGTGAGGATGAGGAGGGAGCCCAGGTTGCAACAGCGGAGAGAGCTACCCGAAAGCTTCCGCAGCCCCGAGAGCTACACAAAAGCCAGGCAGCGAAAGCACTGTCCCTTGGGGCTTCGCACAACATCAGGCCACGGAAACATGCTCATTAACATGGAAAAACATGTAAGAAGAGAGATTTCTGTCCTTGTCGTCAGGGAACTTCAAAAAGAGAGAGACTTGGCCCCTGTGTAAGCACGATGCAGTCTTTGATATGCCGTGTGCCTGTTTCTGGGGTTATGGTCCTTCTTATGAAGGCTTGTGAAAAATGAAGAAGAGGAGGTTCATCCCTCAGATCTGCCGTAAGCTGGTTGTGTAGGTGTGCTTTCTAAAGGGATTACCCTTCTGAGGAGGGTCACAGATGGAAATGGGCTGGAGCCTGCAGTATGGGGGTGTAGCAATCGTGAGAGGAGGAGAAGAGCATGCCATGCTTGCCTGGATCGATAGGGTAATCTTAAAAAAAAAAAATATATATATATCATTTTGTTAATGATTGCTCTGGATGATTTGCAGCAGGTTAATTACCCCCAATCTTTCTCCACCGGAGCGTGGCAGTGTTAAACTGGCACCGGGGAGTCGGAAAGAGGGGGTGCGCGGAGGAGTAGCTGTGCTACCCGGTGTCATTTGCCTGATCAAACAAAAATGGGAAAGAGAATTTTAGAAATGCCTGGACTTTGTTCTTTATTTGTTAATTGAGCGGTCAGGAGTGGCTAATACTGTTTAATAGGTGAAGCGGGTGCTTCCCCCATCTTTGGCCAGGGTGTGTGCTGCAGGCAGCTCTTTTTCACCTGCATACCTAGGGCTGTGTCGTGTCCGCTTTGAGCGTTCGGGTTTGGGGTGATTCCTTCCCCCACCTCCTTCCCTGCATGCCAGGAGCCAAGCCGCCCGGGCGATGGTACTAAATCACCCGCCCTGCGCTTTTCTGCCCGCTGCCGCCGCACGAAGGAGAGGTGAAGCGGGTCTTGGGTGCTGACACTTCGCTCTTATTACCTTTGTGTGTTTTATTTATTTACTATAAACCGTTATAGGACGGCCATCACTACCACATCGAAGTGACGTTTGAAATATATGGCGCTCGGTTTTAGCGCATCACTTAGAGACGGGAGTCTGCGCAATGTTAATTTTTATTGCCAGAAGTAGCCATAAATTGATAGTTTGGAATTGCTGTAGGGACTGTAATTAACTAGTTACTATTTCACCTCCAAAAGGAGCAATGTTTCACACTCCTACTTTTACTTATCTGGAATCAGTGGCTGTCAACATCCGCTGAAACCCGTATAAAGATTTATAGACCTTGGAGGTAAATATTGACTAATGGGCAGCTTGGCTTAACGTTCACCTTGAAGGACAATAAATTGTGCTATTGATTGAAGCGAGATGTCAATATCTGCATTGTTGTAAACATTTTAATAAAATTATCTCCATAAAATATTCTTCTTCTCCAACCAATCCCGGCTAGTAGGATCAGTGCCTGGATAGCACAGCGGCACGGCGTAGCAGGAAGGGTAGCGCCTCAGGATCATCCCTGCGACTTCAGGCATCCGGAGGTGAAACTCGTTGCCGGACGATCGCTGAGGTTGTGCCTTTGAGCTTTAGAGGTGGAAATATCAGAGCCCCGGATGGCTGGGCCGGCTCGCATCTATCTGAGGTGCGGGGACTTGGTATGGGCACGTGGCAGCGTGAAAGGTATGCCATCGCTGCTGGGTGCTGCCCTGGTTGGTACGACATGTCGCGTGGCTCAGTGAAGGGGCAGCGACTGTTCCGTTAGGGTTGCGGTCCTTGGGAGCTAGCACGGTGCACGGAAGCAATGACGGTACCCGTGCCGCTTGCCTCGCTTGGTACACCGCGGGTCACTGGTGGGATGCTACGGCAGAGAGCGGCGCCTCGCTGCCAGTTCAGCAAAGCATTTTAACAGCATCGCGGGCAGTGTTCAGCCAGGGAAACCTGTAAGCGGTGTGTCCTAAAGATCTGTCGTGGCTCTGATGGCAAGCCAAGGGATGGTGGCACGGCATTGATTTGGGAACGTGTGTTTGCTTTCTGGTGAGTTCTTGTCGGAGGCTCAATGGAAGGAAACGGGTAGGAAGAGGCGGAAGGGAGATGAATCGGGCTGGGAAAACGAGTTGAAGCAAGGGAAGGAGAAAGGCAAGGAGCGAGGAACATGGATGCATGGGGCAGCTGCCTGCACCAAATCGCATCCACACTATGTGGGAATCCAAGCGTTGGCTCTGCCTCGGTGTTCTGTGCCAGTCTGGGATTTTGCCCCCGTGACTCCCCCGCGGCTATGATGGCCAAGCTCCCCTGCGCCAGGGGCCTCGCAACGCACGGCACCGACCGCTGCCTCGTCAATGGCAATCTCTCTAATGTACCCGCGGTATCTTATCTGCACCGTGCGAGGGACATTGTTCGGTTATTTATACCTCTGTATTTTGGGCTGCACACTGCCGTGGTGCTCAACCGTCTCTGGCCGGAGGCTCTCAAATGCCGTGCCGAATGCCACCGAGCTCCCCGGCGCTGTTTGTGATGCAGGCTGTTCATTACGCCTCAAGTCTGTCTTGGCTATTTTGCAGCTCCGGGCTGAGTTTTCCCCCTTGCTCCTTTCTGCTTGCAGT
>NW_009621909.1:35055-42975 GCF_000690535.1 Cariama cristata
GAGTCGCCGGTCTGGCAGAACAAGTCCGAAGTAACGCGTGATGGTCTGTGCGCAGGCTCCCGCTTGCCAAGCAGACGGATTCAGGCTCTGGTTTTCCATCTTCCCGGCTCGCGCCAGGTTAGTTCATCATCCTCGGCTGATGAGCAAGAATTACACTTCTGCCTAGTCCCTGGCTGTTCCATTTCTGGCTTGTGTTATATTATTAGTATTAATAATAATAATGATGGGTGCTGGCTGAGCTGGTTTTCTAGCTCCTGAGGAGATGAGAGAGCTCTCCCATTAATTCCTGCAATATTTCAGCTCCTAATTTTGCTCAGGCAGAGACAGCCTTGAAAAGTTCCCACCGTCTGTTCGGGCAGAGCAGGACTGGTACCTCTGGGAGAGCTCCCGGAGCTACGGGGCCCTGGGCCAGCCCTGCCCCGAGCATCTCTGATCTCCAGGTGCTTTCGGAGGCAGGAACCGTGGCAGTTGGGTGCCCATTGCGTTACTCTAGCTCTGGCCTCACGCGAGCGGTGGGAGGACCGCGGCGCGATCCCCGAGGGCCTGATATATGTGAGACTGGTTGGAGAAATAATCCCCATCCAAAACTCGGACTGGGACTTGCCTCGCTCCTAAACCCAGGGAAATGAGCTTCACCCAAAGCAGCATCTGTGTCCCTGTACAAGCTGGCATGTGGATAAATGTCCCTCCTGCGCCCTGCCAGCCCCAGGGGACCTCAGCAGCCACGGTGACACGGGCACCCCGTTGCTTTCAGTAAAGCAAGGTCTGCACTTAGAGACTGTGTTTGCTTAACCCTAGCCCTGCTCCCTGGGTCCCATCTATTTGTTTTCTCATTCCTGGCAGTCACTAATGAATGAGATTTGTCCAGCTATCAACAAGACTTCCCATAACAAATAGGCAAAAATGCAGAGGCCAGGGAGCCGAGCGGTTGGGCAATTACTCTCGGTCCGCGCCTTCTCCCCTCGGCCGACACGGGCGTCAGTGCGATCCGGCAGCGAAGTGGCTTTACGGACCCAATTTTCCTCCAAACCGCATTGTGCAGGGAGAAACCCTGAACTCTTTACACTCTGCCTCTCTGTCGACTGATTACCACGCGCGTATCTCGGACTTCAGCGCTACGTAGGCACGGCGGAAACATTCATCTCTCAATTTCCCGAGCTTTTGCAGTTGGGAAGCTGACCCTCGCAGTTCCTTTAATGAAGTCTTTTGCTGGGTAATGAAATGCACTTGTGCTGCTTTGCTCCCACATCAAACCGGGGACGTACGCTACAGCTTAGCCTCGGCGAGAGCTGATTCTTCCCGCGTGTGAGCCGGCGCGCTCGGGGAAGGACCTTTGGTTCGGTGGGAAGCGGAGCGTTATCTGAGCCTTTGCACAAACCGAAGTCAGCTTTGCGTACGGAGCATCTGAAAGCCACCAGCTGTGTCATTATTTTATCAGCAGGCAGCGCTGTGCTACAGAGAAGCCGATTCTAGGTCAGCCTTTTTTTTTTCCCCCCTTTTCCCCCTTTTTTTTTTTTTTTTTTTTTTTTTTTGCAACACATGGTGCTGCAGGCCTGGTGGATGTAACGTGTCTCCAAAGGATATTGATTTTGGGGTAACGCCTTCATATCTTGCCCTTCTGTTGCGCTAAGTACCGACGAGCTCAGCGGTTTTGACCGTGAGCCGCTAGGGTGGGAATTTTGGCGTGGGGCTGAGGGCGTGGGTGGACGTCAGCGATTTGTCGCGGTGCGTCGCTCGGGAAAACTCTCTTTGCCCCTTTCTGAAGTTCGTGGGGCGGTGTGAGGCTACCTTCCCAATTAGGTCAGCCTGGGATAGCGAGATGCAGACACGTGTGCGCACGGGGTCCTCGGTTCGACTGCCGAGAGCGTGGGTGTGCGAGGGAGCCGTGTGGAGGTGACTGCCACGAGGTGTGGTGCAGGGGAGAGCCAAGGTGTGATTTCGTTACAGCCGGGCGTATTTGCAGTAGTTTGAGGCGACAGGAGTGGCACCTGGGATTGCAGCAGCAGGATCCTGACACGTGCCCAGGGCGTTCGCCGCAGGAGCTTGCCGTATCGATCTGCGTGGGGACGTTACAGAAATCGCATCGGTGCCGGCTTGGGGCCCTGCATGCAAACCCCCGCGTACCCGTGCTTTGCGGGCGGTGGTGTGTGACTGCGCCTCCCTATTTATGTACCGCTATAAAAGTGTCGGCTGGTGGGATGCAGACGATGCGTGCCCTGACGGGAGCATCCCACGTGTATATTTTGCATGCATTTGTTAGGAGCAAGATGCATACGGTTGACCGGTCAAGCACGGTGAGCTGTGGCCCGTCAGGTCATGCCAGTGCAGAGACAGCGGTAGCCGGGCGGTAAGCGAGGGCGAGCGCGGGATCGCCGGGCTCCACCGGCCGAGCTCTCCGTGTCCCCCAGGGACGAGGGACCTGCGCTCGGCCTCTCTGCCATTGGCACTCACTCCCAGAAACAGCTGTCCAGAGCTAATTTATTTCCTAATGCTGCAGCAATGTTAATTTATAAATTACACTGGTAATTCGAGCTATTATTAATTTCAGATGGTGTAGGGCAAGCCTAATTAAAATATGACACCAATTGCCACACATATGTACCAAGGACTACCGTTTAAAATTTATAGGAATATTAAGTGTGACACTGGTCTCGGAGATGCTTCGCACAGTAATTACAGCATCTCGACCGCCGGAGATCTGATGGGGAGATGTAAACGAAAGCAAGGGAGAAGTTGTCCCCGTTCGGGGACCGTCAAAAACCTGCTGGTGCCATTCGTTCAGGGACCGGTGGCATTTCTCCGGGATATTTAGTGGACATGTCCTAATTGCCGAGTTTCTTTATTTTAACTCCGCATGTGTTGTAACGCCATGATCTCTGTCGATCCGGAGACTATCACGGCCCGACACCTGCGCCTCGCCAGCTAAGCACCATGGGTTTCTGGGAGCACTTCAAAGCAAAGCAGGCTCTTGCAGGGAAGGAGGGGGCCATAAGATGCTGGACAAAAGGAAAGACCCCCGATTGCATCTGCCCAGCTTTGAGCGAAACCGGGAGCTGTGCCGCAGCCTGGGCAGGGGAGAGGGGGACGAGCACGACCCCCCTACAGGGACTGCAGAAACAAGCCTGGAGCGGCACAGGGACAAAGCGATTTGGCTGCAGGGCGATGTTGGCACTACAACTAATGGGAATGAAGTGACTGGGAATTAATTGAAGCTGACAAATTAGTGAGGGGTGCCTACGTAGAGCCAGGTGAGCCTGGCGGTGCCTCCCAGCAGGAGGGAGGGGTGGGATGCGCAGATGCTGAGGAGAGATGATTTCGGGTCATTCTAGCAGGGTGCAGGTTTGGTGAGGACCGCTTTGCCCACCTTGCACACGTTGGGGATGTTCTCTCTTACGAGTGATGCACACAGCGGGGCTGGGACCACTTCTGGCAGGGGTTTTCTTGGGATAGTGGGACACGTGGGCATGCCGAGGCTGGGATTTGCGGGCTGGGCATCCTAGCATGGCGTGACGCAGTCATGGATGGTGGCCAGCTGGCAGGCACGGGTTTGCTGTGCCTCCCCATCACTCACAGCCCTCTCCCTCTGCCTCTGCAGCCGTGGGCTTCATCAGCGAGGACGAGTACCTGGAGATCACGGGCATCACGCGGGAGCAGTCGGGCGAGTACGAGTGCAGCGCCTCCAACGATGTGGCAGCGCCCGTCGTCCAGCGAGTCAAAGTCACCGTCAACTGTGAGTAGCGCAGGGTCTGGCGGGGACAGGCCAGGTCCGAAGCGGGTCACTGTGCCACCTCACAAGAGGACGGGACTTTGGCGATTGGGAGTGGGGCAAACCCAGCCTTCAGACCCCAGAGTGAGATGGGCAGCAGCAGGTTTTTTTGAGCGAGTGGTGTTTTACCCTTTTTTCCCGTTATTTTCGAGCTCTGGTTTTTTCCACCACCTCCTCCTCAGCTGTCTCCATCAACCTGGGTTTTCTGCCCATGGTGAGATGCTGTGCTGATAACCTCCAGGGAGAGGAGAGAAGTGAGCAGTAAATGGGAATTTTTTTTCCTTTAGAAAAAATGAGAGAGAGAAAGAAAGACCGCATGGAAGAAAGCGGCGTCTTTTGTGCTCAGACAGAGGTGAAGACCCTCCTGAACCCCTCTCTGGCCACCCCTTCGGCTGCCTGGGGTTAGCACAGGGACATGCATGAGCCCGGAGGGTTCCAGTCCTCAGAGGAGCCCTTGCTGGGCTATGGCATGGGGTCCCCCGTAAGCCCAAAAACCCCTGGACAGCGGTGCCAGAGTGGCAGGAGCTGGGCATGGGCTCAGAGGTGATTTTGGCTCCTTCCTAAGTGCAGGGCAAGAGAAGGGAGCTTGAGGAGCCAGGGGCGAGGGTAGGATGCCCCAAGGCTACTGGGCGTTGACCCCAGGTTTCCCATCTTCCCCGCAGACCCGCCGTACATCTCGGACGCTAAGAGCACCGGGGTGCCAGTGGGGCAGAAGGGCATCCTGCTCTGAGAAGCCTCTGCCGTCCCTTCCGCTGACTTCCAGTGGTACAAAGACGACAAACGGTAAGAGCCTGGGGGGCGAAACGGGAGGGTACACACCGATCCCATGCGAGCCATGCCCGGCGCCGGCGGCTTCAACAACGGGGCCGCGGCAGCCGGTCGAATCCCCGATGACCCTCGGCACAGGCCGGGTTCGGATGCTGAGGAGGGACCCCCGCGACGTCAGCAGGTTGCACTTGTTGGAAGCTAATCTGGGCGTCTCGTGGCAGGAGGAGCTGCTGCCACTTGGCATCTATTAAAAGCAGACCAGGGCTTTACGTTTAACTCGGCACTGTCTGCGCAGTGGACAATAGGTGGGGGGCATTTGAGGGGGGGGGATTTCTCCAGGAGCCTTTTTCAGCCGGACAGGTTTTGGCCTCTGTCTGGGTAGGCGGTGCGGGCAGGATTGCCACTGCCAGTGCCCCCGTTTTAAGGTCTCGTGGTAAATCCCCGGTTGGGTGAAGCCTAACGGCCAAGAGCAATATGGGTGGCACAAATCCAAGCACTTGGGAGCAGGTGAAACCCCTGTCATCTTTTTAAATGCTTTGCCCAGAAGGCAGCGTCAGCCCCTAGCTCTCGGAAAGGCAAAAGAAACATGACCTCGGTCGAGAGACGGGGTTCGCTACGCTACAGAGACAGCCTGCCCGGTGCTGGGGTGAAAGTCGCCCTTTTAGGCCAAAACAGTGGTAGATGGACATGGCTGGGGAGCGAGGAGCAGAGCGGTGCAGGGCAGGGTCCCGCTCTGGAGCTGATATCTCTGTCTGACCCCAGGCCAAGTTTTTAAATCATTTTTGCATCACTTCTCCCTGGCAAGCCTGGAGGGGCCATGGCATCGCCAAACCCAGGATGCGCCAAGCGGGTCGCTAATAAGGAGGCACGTTTTAGCCAAAAAAGATGCTACAGAAGCTAGAGGGGATGCTGGGTCTACCTGCCTAGCCTGTTTTGGGTGGAAAGGAGCCCTGTTTTGGGCGGAAAGGAGCAGGCAGAGCATACAAAGCGGCGGATGTTAGCACGACAGATGAAAGGAAATAGGTCACATCACGAGGGCCCGTGGAGCAGTGGCGGGAGCAGGCTCAGCCCGCCCGGATTGATGATCAGAGCCCGGCAGGGGTGATGATGGAGAATCTGGCACCTCCCAGGAGGAATTAGCAAGTAAAAGAGCCACAGGAGCGGAGCAGGAGGGGGACACTAGTTTAGGGAAGTCGAAGCGCTCGGTTAACACTTCAGCATTTGTACCGGCTGAGAAGTGCCCACCCCCTACGCAGTGCGGAGCCCACCGCAGTGCCAGCGTTTGGGTCTGCTCAGAGGTGTTCGCTGCGGTGTCCGCTGCCCGTGCAGGCCGCTGGCCCTGTCAGGGGCACACGGGGAGCAAGCGGGGGGCAAGGGAAGAGGAAGGTGCGAGAAGGCAACCCCTAGAGCAGGGAGGACTGAGAAACCCTCAAGGCAGGCATGGGAGGGAGCCAGGCTCTTCTGCTAGGTGGGAAGGAGCCTTTCTTGAGTACCCTCCCTAGGTGTGCGAGCATCCCTCCCTCTGCACGGCATTTGGCAAGCTGCAAAGCCGCCCCCTTCAGCAGTGGCTCTGCATCCATGAGGATGCTTCTAGATGGCACGGGGATGATGCAGGCTGGCAGCCAAGGGACGAGACCCAGCAGAGTGGCCTCCGTCTCCTATATCTCTCCCGATCTCCTCACGGAATGATAGAATCGCAGAATGGTTGAGGTTGGAAGGGACCTCTGGAGATCACCCAGTCCAACCTCCCCTTCCCTTCTCCCTCTTGGTTTCCCAATATTTCCCAATCTTTCCTCCAAACTCTATGTCCCTGCTCGCAGGCAGGACCAGGGGATAGCGAGTCATGGAAAAGAGCGGTCGCTTCTCCTCCTGATGCCATCCCTGTGACCCTCTCCCCTTCTGCTTTTCTCTCAGGCTGGCTGAAGGACAGAAAGGACTGAAGGTGGAGAACAAAGCCTTCTTCTCCAGACTGACTTTCTTCAACGTCTCCGAGCAGGACTACGGCAACTACACCTGCGTAGCCTCCAACCAGCTAGGAAACACCAACGCCAGCATGATCCTCTATGGTGAGTAGGGCCAAGGGGGCACGGCTTAACAGCGAGACCGCTGACGTGAGAGACACGGGCAGGGTCTCCCTTGTCTTTTTGGGGAGACATGCAGCATTTGCTGCTGATCCTTTCTCCCCCGGCGCGTGGATCGGAGGCTGTGGAGAGCCCAGGGAAAGCGGGAAGCCTCCAAACTTACCTCCTGGTTCGGGTCTCAGGTACACCACTGTTCAGAGGCGTTTGGTGGTGTGTTTGGGGTCCACCATCAATGCAAAGTTAGGAGTTGGCCATGGATTTCCATCTTCTCGCTTTGACGGATACCTAGGAGAGCCTGTGTTTGAAGGCATCCTCCCGTGTCGGAGCGACAGCACTCAGGGTCACAGCGGCAAAGCCATGGGACCGCACTGCAGGCAGCCACGTGGCATGCCCCGTGCCCACCTGAGAATAAACGGCCTCCATGGCTCTGCCACCTTCCAGGTCATGTTTTCAGCTCCTGCCGAGCAGATATGTTCTTATTGACTGTACCAGAGGGAGATGGGAAGGTGCAGGGGGTGGGGAGAGGGAGCAGATTCATACCCTATTCCGGAGGCTCTTTCTCCACATGCCGGAGCTGGGATGAGTGCAAGACACCCATCTGATGCTGCTCACGGTCGGGAAGGGCCATAATCACTCAACACGTTTGTTGAGCATCTTCAGGCGGTGGCAGAGCCGGAGCAGGGCCCTGTGCTCCCCATGTCCCTCTCACGGCCGCTGAGAGCCAGAGGTGGAAGGCAGAGCTTGGCCCTGGCCGCTGCCATGGGGCTATTTCTCTGCCAGGAATACGGGGCAGGTGGTCCTCACTGCTGACCCTTAAGGGAGAAGTGGGACTCGGGGGCCTCTGTCCTGTCCTGACATCACCCCCGCTTTGTTGTCCCCCCTTGCCCCCCAGCTGTTCTGCCTTGTCTTCTCCTTGCCTCTTGTTATTGTACTCTCGGAGGGGAGCAGAGAGGCAGATGAGCCTTTCTCATCCCCAGGACTCTCAGTGGGGCGGCTCAGGGCTAGCAGGTGCTCTCAGTGGCACGCAGCGTGGCGGGAAAGTGGGCGGTCCTAAAGGATGTGTCAGGTCATTTAGTGTGTTGGAGCGGCACGGGAGGTGCGCGGAGACCCCAGGAAGCGACGTCCGCTTCTCACCCCGCTTGGTGAGGGGCTGCATGCAATTCAGGGGAGCCCCAGGCCAGGGAAGCGGTTTGTCTAGGGAGAACAGAGAACACGGGGCCATCCCGGAGACCATGCTCCGCAGCCACGGGACCTTGCCGAGCCTCACGGGCAAGGATGGCCCTCGCCCGCCATCGGGATTGGCCG
>NW_009621909.1:42997-45302 GCF_000690535.1 Cariama cristata
GTTCCCCTGAGCCATGGCAGAAGAGTTCGTCCCATCTCAGACTCTCTGCTCCATGCCTGTGGCTCCGGTGTCTAGCTAACCTTGGACGTTAATGAACCTAACGACCGTTTGTTCCCCAAAAAAGTCCGTGCTGTAAGCAGTGAATATTAGCATCTTTACCTGCCTATTAAGCTGTCATTAGCGTTGCCTAGGAACTACGTCTATTGTTTCCCCCACCAGCCTTCCCGGTAATCAGTGTCCTCAATAACCCCAGTTTTTAGGGAGACCAACACCTCTGGCCCAGCTGCATCCGTGCCCCTGCGTTAAGGTGGCCGTGCCGAGCGCCCAACATAGCCTGAGCCGTGTGTACTTCTTTAGCTTTGATGCCCTAGGCTCCCTAAGGGTTTATGAGGTTAAAATCTTCATTAGCGTGGGACCTGGGTTTGGCATCTGCAGATGCAGGCTTGATGAAAAGCCCCTTCAAAGTAAAGATGACTGGTGGCTTTGTGAGAGCTGTTCATTATTTGGTTTCTAACCCAAGAGTAATGTTTTCGATGACTCGTGCCGTGACAGCGGTGGCGGGCAGGACGCGGCGAAGCATCCTGCGAAAGTCTAAGCTTATTTTACGATCCCTCTTAGCTTTGTCGGTCTGACCGTGAATCCCATCGGGGAACGAAATCAGAGTCCTTTGACCACCTGTCATTTCCATTAACCTGCATTGATTTAAAGATCCTTTCAGTCTTTATTGATGGAGTCTCCTCGGGGGCCAATGGCTCCCCAGGCCGCCCTCAACCACCGCGGACCAGAGGGGACCGCCGTCTCCCAGCGCAGGGCTCCCCAGCACCGCTGGGATTGACACCCTTTCCCCCTCCCCATAATTAGCAGTGATGCGGTCGGCCCTGTGCACCACTATCGAGCATCACTGGGCCGAGCTGGTCAGTCCTTATGCGACCGGCGCCTTCGGTCTGGTGATTAACATGTCTGTCTTTATCGTAATGAAAGATAAAGAGGGAAGTTGCACGTGACGGCTGCGCTACTCGCAGCACAAGAAATGTCTCACCTGTGAGATTTTGGGGGACTATGTTGTGAGCATCCCCTTTTCCCTGAAGCTGAGCGAACTTCTTGGAGTTTGCCCCCTGCCCCTCAAATGGAGGTTTAATGTGTGCGGGTACTGTGATGTGGGCCTTTTTGTGGCTGTGCGACAGAGGCTAATGTAGCGTACGTCTTTCAATCCTTTCTTTAAATCTAATTTCTCGGAGAGGTCAGCTAGGGCTTTGTTTAACGCTTAGCACTCGTTATTGTCAGCCTGCCGACTCATTCGGTGGCTTGTTTGGTGCTGTCTGCGATGTGACGTGCCATCTTCTCCCCCGTCGCGTGGTCCGTGTCGCTTCCTGGAGGCTGGCGTCAGGCTATAAATCTGTTTGGGATGTTGGAGGGTTATCGAGAGGGAGAGGCCATGCACACGTGCCGGAGGGGAACGGGAGGAGCGCGGAGGAGAGCTGAACCCCTGGAATCCCCCAAATCCCAGCCCCCGTGCTTTGCTTTTTGCTTGGGGTGCAACAACGGTCTTTGCTGGGGCCTGCCCCAGGTCTGGGGTCCCGCAGGCGGCTCAGCTCGTGCAGCACTCTTCCCGGATGGGGGGACCATCGGTCTAGAGGAGAGGGATGTGATCTGGGCAGCGGCGTCGTGCTTGCTACCCTATCTGCTTGTTTTCCCCGGCCACAGGTTGAGGGCAGGCTGAGCGAAGCGTCTCGAGCCTGCGCTTTCCATTGCCCTTTTTGCCTTAACTTTCGCTTGTTCTTTAATTTTTAGAAGAGACAACTACCGCTCTGACACCCTGGAAAGGTCAGTAATTTGGGGACCCCTGCAACACCAGCGCTCCCTCTGCTCTGTCTCCCCACGGGCCCCTCCGGCTCCCACTCCAACTCATTCCCGTGGGTGCTGTGGCACCCACCGCCTTAACATACCGCCCATCAACAAAACTGTTGATATAGCAATGAATTAGGGTTTTCTCGCTGTCTAGCTGCCCTCTCACCCTGCCTCCTCCTCACCAGCCTACCGTGCCCGTCTGGTGGTGGTCTGTGCCCTCTGCATGCCCTGTTCCCCTGCCACGCTTCCCCGCTCCCTCCCCATCGCTGTTGCGCTCTCCTCTATTGCTGGGGCAAAAGCGGGGACGTCTCTGTGGTCCGCTTTCCCTGTGTTGCTGTGTAAATGGGTCTCATGGCAGGTCCTTCCTCCTCTGGAATGCTTCTAGTTTCTTTTTTCCGGGATGCAGTAGGGCTGGAATGATGTCTGGCCCCCTTCCCCACGTTATTTGTGGCCAAGG
>NW_009621909.1:45338-46466 GCF_000690535.1 Cariama cristata
CAGCATCATCTTGATTTTGGGGCTTCGTAGCCAGGAGGCTACATTTGTGACGCAATGAGCGGTTGGCCCATAGGACGACTTGTAGATGTCGGGAGGGCTACAGAGGTAGCATGAAGACGATCATGTCTCCCGATCCGGTCTTGTGCGCAGCTTCCCGGCTGTGCCAGGCTTTGGGGATAAGCGGGAAGCGTTGAGAGGTGTCTGCACGCGTGTTGGAAGAGCGCTACTGGTGGGATGCCAAAGGGTTAACAGTTCTCGGTGCCCTGGTCAGGCTTTGAAGCGAGGGGACACATCCAGGGGTTTCAAAAGCACAGGTCGAGCGGACCTGGTGGGCGGCCCCACTCCGGCAGGGCGCCAGCCCGGATGCCTTCCTGAGATCTTTTCCCAGCCTAGCGTTCCCCTGGACCAACTATTTGGGGTATTGTGGTGAAAGCCAGGTAGGGCACCCTCCGCATCCTTTCCCATGGTGAGCTATGAGCTCCTCACCCCTCATGATCCCCAAAGGCGTGGATGGGCTTGGCTCTTCTTGACCACCCTCCTTGTCCATCTCATTCTTCTTGAGACAGTTTGGGCCCGCAGGCAGAGAGCGTTATCCGCGGTGACCCCCACGCAAGTTCTGGGGAGGCACGAAACACCGAGTCCCGAGCATCGCGCTGCCGGTGGCATCTCTGCTGGGTGGGCAGGTGGTTATCGTGCCCCACTAAGGGAGACGAGCAGGGAACAATGGGGCGGTCGCCCCTGCATCGGCTTGCCGGGGCTGGCGGAGCGTGGGCAGGGTTGGGCAAAAGCTACTGTCTCCCCTATGAGTGTGACTGGAAACTTGGACTAATTTTGGAGGGGCATCGGAGGAGGTCGGTCGGTGGCGACGGGCTCGGGATGGGAACTCAGGGCCAAAGTGGGACCGTGGAGGGTTGCATCCCAAAAACTGGGCTCGGCGGGGATGGGGATGGCTGGCACCGTGCTCTCGAGGGCGGCGCGGGTGGATGGGAATCCCCGGGGAGCTCTCGCACAGCACAATAGCGCCGAGGGCCCAAAGGATGTGGTTTTGTTGTTTCTATCGTTTATTTTGTGGTTTATGGGGTTTTGTTGGCTTTGCGGTTAACCACACGGATATTTCTCTCCCTTCCC
>NW_009621910.1:0-4273 GCF_000690535.1 Cariama cristata
GCTCCTGGAGCGATGGGCTGCTGGGCAGAGCTGGGGGCCGCCAAAAATGAGGCGCAGGAGCCGCGTTAGTGAAGTCCACGGTTACCGTCCGTGTGCCCAGTCCCTGCGAACAGCAATCTGGCAAGGGCTGTGCCGTGAACAACGGCACTCTTGGGTTTTTCATAGATACGAACACCTATCACATAAAATGCTCCAATTTCAAAGCACATACAAGGAAGACAGAAAAAGGATCTTTCTTTGCAGAACTTATTTACGGAAAGCCGTGTTAATGATAGTTCAAAATTGGGAGGAGAGAGAAAAATCTGAGACTGAACAGTTGATACTTACATGTTACTTTTCCTACCCTTTAGGTGCATTTAAGGCATCCAAACCCTTAAGAACAGCAGCGTTAGACACTGATGCACATATGGCAAACTTCAGGGTGAATGTTAAAAAAACAAACAAAATTTAAGAAAAATTAATAACTCGGGAGTGGAAGGTGCACCTTAAATCAAAAGCGCAGAGATCAAGCAGAGGGTTTCATTCCTGCCTTTGCTTTCAGTGCAGTGCCTAAATGCACATTCCAGGTCCCAGCCAGGTTGGGGGAAAAGCTGTACCCCTCTGGAGAGACGTAAGGGGACCCCTGTGGAGCTGAGTAACTGCATCCCTCCTGCACTGCCAGAAGCACCCTGGGAGCACAACTGGGATCCCTTTGCACACCAATCCACGCTGGCAGGGGTTGTGACCAGTAGGAGACTAATGGATGACTTCCCTGCCAAAATTTCATGAAGCTCTTAAAAGGAACAAACCGGTAGTGCTTACCTCCCCAAACCATGCCTCACACAGTGACCAGCATAAGTACAGAGAAAGATGCCATGACAGCATGGAATAATGTATGAAAACCACAGATGGGATGGGAAAGACTCTAGCAAAGCTGCTGGTTTGCCCTGCCACCCTTTTGACGCTTGGCCACCCAGTCTGTACGCAGTCCAGTGAACTCTGATGGGAGAAGCGGTTTGCCTCGTCATTCCTGGCAAGGCGCCTTTCCCCGTGTAATAAAATTGATGCTTGGATTGCCACATCTCCATTCTGTTGGGTAACAATGGGCTGGGTGCTGGTAGCAAATCACAACAGCTGTCTTACAGGATTTCAATAATTTTTAGAAGCTTATATGTACATCCAAAATGTGTGAAGCATTTTATGTACAGCAACAGCATACTACCTACTTCTCTCAGAGGCCTTTCACCGTAAGATTTTTTCCACAGTGAAACTATATCCAGTACACTATGTAAAGTGAAGGGGTGCAGAGAATATTTAACAAACCTTGCATAATCCTCCAGAAAACAAATGCTTGTTATTCTCTTTAATGTAACTATGCAAATTCAGAACAATTATGGCAGAACAATAACACACCCCTTGGAGCCTGTTAAACTTTACAATATTCACACTGAGTCTGATTTGCCCTCCTCACGTAGAGCAGAGAGCAGCCCCTGTATCGTATCACCTCCTCTCCTCTTTCCCCGAGTTCCTCAGAGCACACATTGGTCCTTTCACTTCAGCGTGTGCTAGCCCGGAAAAATGGGGAGAGGGAGCGGAATGTGGGTCCGGACCTGCGCACAGCCCCTGTGGGGAACAGTGATAAGGCTGGCACGATGGATACCGGCTCTGAGCAAGGTCACAGCTTCGCTCTCAGCAGCGTAGCCTGCCTCGGGAATCGTCCTGCCAGCCACCCGTCACCAGAGACCCTGGCCCAGTGGAAGCGTAACCTTCGCAAGCAAGAGGTGAGCGGGGAAGTACCGGCCAGGGCCAGGGAAAAGGTGGGGAATCCCAAAGTAATGTATTTCTGAAGCTATTTGAACCATGAATTATATCTGAAATTGTTATAAGTGGAACTAATAGTAAATAGATAATTTTTATATTTAAATAGTTAATCAAAATTATACAAGAATGCATACATTTCAGGTGTTTTCTAATGTGTGATTACTACATATTCTAACTGAACTATTCTAACTATAATTACCAGACTAAGTTATAGACAGGTCTGACTGGGCTGCAGGTATTTTCTAGTAATTAGAACATGGCTATTTTTATGAAGGCATTCTAATTCTAATTAATTCTAATAATTCTAATAATGCTAGTAATTCTGATTCTAATTCTACAACTTCCTAAAGCTGACCAGCACAGGACACGAGCGAATGGGATGAAGCTGCGTCAGGGGAAGTTCAGGTTGGACATTAGGAAAATTTTCTCCACTCAGAGGGCGGTCTTAGGAAAATTTTCTCCACTGAGAGGGTGGTCGGTCCCTGGGACAGGCTCCCAGGGCAGTGGTCACGGCACCAAGCCTGTCAGAGTTCAGGTTGCATCTGGACAACACTCTTAGTCATATGGCTTAGATTTAGGTAGTCCTGCGAGGAGCAGGGAGTTGGACTCGATGATCCTTATGGGTCCGTTCCAACTAGAGGTATCCTATGATTCTAAAAATCTTTACATATATTTATAAAAATATAGACCAAAGAATGTAAAAACCCAGTACACTGGGATATTTCTGTTTCTAGAGTTGGCAGTGCTCTTTCTGGACTGATTTTTGTGGTGAAGCATACGGGGACTGCAATGCTGGAGCACGGACAAAGTCGAAGAAACACAGGGCGGTTGCAACAACTTTAAGGCAGGCACAGAGTGACTGAGTCTCCGTTTAAGAAACGGCAAGGAAGTGTGTGTGAGTGGTTGTACAGTAACAGTTTGCCTTTCAGCCTGAAGTTATCATACATGTATCACAACACTAGTTAAAAAGTCAACAGGTTAAGCTTAAAAATTAATTCTACAGAAGTTTTGGGAGCTACATCACCATGGGTTTTCTCCCCGGCATACTACGTTAGCAGTGATAAAGAAGCCGAGACACCATGTTTGCTGCTGGCTCTGATGATGGTATCAATGCTACTCATTTTTGTTAGCCCGTTCCCTGTGCTACACAGTAAGAAAATCATTTTTATGCACAAATACCTCTGCAGTTGGAAAATGGTGGAGAAAAACAGAGCTACGGGGAGGAAAGACAGTCTGGTATCTTAGGTAGATGAACAAGATTTTAAACAACTTGAGTCTCTTCTACGATGTGAGAATCTAGGTCAAAGACTGGTAAAAGGGAGGGTGGATGACAGGAATCGGACTTTCACTTTTGTAAGACAGGCAAAGTAATATTTAAGGTTAATGAAAGATGCCACAGGGATAGGCTAAATGTCATTTCAGAACACCATACATGCCAAGCAACCCTGATAGTTTTCAAAAACTATTTAAAATTGATCATTATAACTGCTTGCAAGTAGTTTGTAAAAAGGCTCCAATCACGCAAACACTGTCAAGCGTCGTGCTTTTTCTTATACTTTCTTTGTAATTCTGCAGGGAAAAAAAAAAAAAAAAGAAAAAAAACTGACAGAAAAGAGGCAAGTAACAGCTCCATAGTAAAGTAGACAGGACAGCTACATACCTAGTACTGGGTGTATTCCTTATTCTAACAGAGTCCCTTCTTTGGTATTTGAACACAGACTGTGACTTTTTCTTACGGTCATATTAGAAAGGGTAGAAGAGGGGAGAAAAGGTGGGGAGAAGGGGAGAGGAGAGGGAAAGGGCGAGAGAGGGAGAGAGAGAGAAGAGAAGGCAAATGTTTTCTGAGACATACAGAGAGCAAAGGTGATACAGTATAGACTGTACCACCTATAGACTGTATACAGCATAGACTGTGACACAGTATAGACCGTATCAGAGCAGGCACAGCAGTGTGCCTATGACCCTGGCAAGGAAAAAACACATTTCATTTAACAAATCTGAATTTAACATGAAAGTTCAGGAAAACCCATTATGTTGCCCAAGTACACAAAGCCTAGTACAAGGAGAATGGCACCTAAAGCTATGGAAAGGAAAGCCTTTACGACAATGCTAACGGAAGCGTCAAAGAAAAAGTTTCCCTGGGCCAGCAAGTTTCTGCACAGGCCTTGAACAGAGCTAGGGAGTTGCTTGATGGCAACAGAAAGGACGGTTAACCTAATGTATTCAGTATAAAATAGATATCCAAGTCTATTCAAATCTATTACCGTTGCCTACAGCCCATAGTACTACCACAAGCCACGCAATAATTTCTGCACTAGCCTTTTATGTATGATGATCTTCTCCACTAACGGGAATATATAGATAAATAGATATAGATAATAGTAACAGATATAGATATAGTGTCTGTATATCTATACACACACGTAACTATCTCCATACGTACGATGTGGATCCCTCCAGCAGCTGGGCTCAG
>NW_009621911.1:0-1831 GCF_000690535.1 Cariama cristata
CGAAGCGCTCGTCATTGACCAGCCGGGCCAGGCGGACGGCGGCCTCATCCAGGCGCCCCACGGAGCGCAGGTACCCCACGTACTCCTCCGCGCTCTCGGGGCTCAGCTGGACGGGGACACTCAGTACCTGTCCCCGATGTCCCCAAGGTCCCCGATGTCCCCTCCCCCCCTCAATGGCCCCCCTGGGGTCCCTCGTTTTGGTTGGTGACACCCAAAGAGCCCCGGTTCTGCTCTAACGAGTTGTTCTCATCTCGGTCCCCTGTCACCCCATCCCTTGTCCTGTCACCCCTGTCCCCTCTCCTGTCACCTCCATCCCTTGTCACCTCTGTCCCCATCTCCTGTCATCTCTGTCCCTTGTCACCTCCATCCCATCACCCATGTCCCCTCCATCCCCGTCATCTGTCTCCTCTGTCCCCATCTTTTGTCACCCCTATCCCCTGTCCTGTCACCTCTGTCCCTTGTCACCTCTGTCCCCATCCCATATCATCTCTGTCCCTGTCCCCTGTCCCCACTGTCCCTTGTCACCTCCATCCCTGTCCCATCACCTGTCCCCACCCCATGCCACCTCTGTCCCTGTCCCCTGTCACCTCTGTCTCCTGTCATCCTTGTCCTGTCATGTCCATTCCTTGTCACCTCCGTCCCATCACCCCTGTCCCCTCCATCCCCGTCACCTGTCACCTCTGTCCCACCACCTGTCCCCACCCCATGTCACCTCTGTCCCTGTCCCCTGTCACCACTGTCCTCTCTGTCCCTGCTGTCACCTCTGTCCCTACCCCATGCCCCCCCTGCCACTCTTGTCCTTGCTCCGTGTCCACTCTGTCCCTCTCCCTGTCACCTCTGTCCCTGCTGTCCTCGCTCCGTGGCACCTCTGGCCCTGCCCTGCGTGTCCCTGCCACCTCTGCCCTTGCTCTGTCACCTCTGTCCCCATCCCATGTCCCCTCTGTCCGTGTTGTCACCTCTGTCTCCACCCCATGTGTCCCTGCCATCTCTGCCCGTTCTCTGTGTCACCTGTCCCTGCTCTGTCACCCTGTCCCTGCCCTGTGTCCCCTCTGCCACCACTGTCCTTGCTCTGGGTCCTCTCTGTCCCCACCCCATCTCACCCCTGCCACCGCTGTCCCTGCTCCGTGTCACCTCTGTCCCTGCTCTGCCATCTCCATCCCTGTCACCTCTGTCCCTGCTGCCACCTCTGTCTTTGCTCTGTCATCTCTGTCCCATGTCACCTCTGTCCCCACTGTCACCTCTGCCTGCACCCCACGTGTCCCTGCCGCCTCTATGTCACTTTTGTCCCTGCCACCCCCATCCTTTGTCACCTGTCCTGAGTCCCCTCTGTCCCCTCCATCCCTGCTGCCACCCCCCAGCACCATCTGCCACCACCCTTGGGTGACACCACTGGCTATGCCACCACCCTAGGGTGACACCATTGGGTGTCTCACGACCCCAGGGTGGCACTACCAACTGTGCCACCACCCGTGATTGACATTGTTGGGTATTCCACCACCATGGGGTGACACCACCGACTGTACTACCACCCCAGGGTGACAACATTGGGTGTTCTGCCACCCCAGCTGACACAACTGATGATACCGCCACCCCGGGGTGCCACCACGGGGTACGTCCCCGCGCCGGGTGCCCGCAGGTACCTTCAGATAACGGCGGTAGACACGGACGGCGGTCTCGGGCAGGGGGTAGCGACGCACGAACTGGAGGTAGAGGGGCCAAATCCGGTGGTGCTGGGTGATTGGCAGCGCCCGCAGGGCCCGGTCGAAGGTGCGGCGCGTCCGGGTGATCCGGCCTTGCTCCACCAGGAACTGGCAGTAATCCAGCCAGATGC
>NW_009621912.1:0-29755 GCF_000690535.1 Cariama cristata
ATAAGAAATAATATCAATAGTAATAAAATAAGTAAACCACATAATAGACTGACCAGTGGTTAAACTACTGGAGTAGGTTGTGGTTTACTTTTTGGTTCTACTTAAACTCCTCAGGAGTCTTAAGACTTTGTGTGGTTTTGATCTCACTTCTAGGAGGCATTTACAAGTGAGAGGCATCCCCTAAGCCAGTCACCTCTGCTCCCTTTTTAGTCAATAGAGAGACATTTATCTCACTGGAGGAAAACCATCCAAACATATGCTGGATCTTTTGAAGTGCCTGTATCTTTCTGTTGACTTCAGAACATACACAAGGAATTTATGTAAGAAGCCTGGTTTTTTACGCACGCTGTCTGGTTTTCCCCTTACATAATTTCTATTCCCTAAATCAGTCTCTTCAGCTCCTCATAGCACTGTTGATGTTCACCGGTTTCTCTGAGGTGCTCAGTGTTAGACTGGTAAGGGCTATTAATGGTTTTTTAAAAAGGGAAACGCTTTGCACTGTGTCGCAGTTTGACCCTACCGGCAGGGCAGTGCGGTTCTGGCTCTGGTGAAGGGTCAGTGAATTTTACTCTGGAATACCAGTAAACACGGTGTTACTGGAGCGTTCCTCCTCCCACTCTCAGTTCTAAGGTTTTCCATTTGTTACAAGTGTTTTGCATACCTTGGCTAAGGGAAGAGCTAGAGGTTTTTTTTTTGTCTGTGCTATGGGGAAATGGACTTCTAGAAACGATTTTCAAAACCAACCTGGATACTCTGAAGCAGAACTCCTCTGATAAAGCAGCCTCGAAGGATCATTACTGCATCTGCTTCTATTTCTGCAGTCATTACATCAGTAACTAGGGCAAATGTTGTACTGTTACAAATAAAGCTGTCTGAAAGCATAATAGGTTTTAAGACTGTTTTTAACAGATATTGAGTAACAGATGCTAACACTGTATTTCAGCAAGGTGCTGCGGAGTATCAGCAGATCCTTGCCAGAGCAGAGTCTATCACAGCAGCAGCACATGTTCTAGAGCTACACGTGGAAAGGCATTCCAGAAATAAGGTGTGGGCTGCTCTGACAGGGGTAGTCAGAGAAAGGAGACCTTCCACATTTACCATCTTCTGGATGCACAAAATATTCCAAGTGCCTTGCAAGATGCTCCCCCTCTTTTGAAGACCAGGTTCTTAGCTACTGCTACGTGTTCTTGCAGGATTCCCCTGTTATCTTGCAATACAAAGTAGAGCAGCCACCAAAGCCAGGTCCCAAACTCTCCTGGGCAGCTGCTGATGGATGAACGTGTGGTTAGACTTCGGCACATTGGAACAGATCAGTAGGAGCTGCGTGCTGCCAAGGTTTTCCAGAGACCGGGTCTTAGGGGAGGCAACTGCAAAGCAGCGGCATGCCACGGGGGTGCCTGTTTTGCCCTTAACACTAGCTGGCTGATGGTAAGTTACTGAAGATCACTCATCTCTCTAAATATTTAATATCCCTTTCCTATATTGGACAAGGCAAATTTTTATAGTCAATTTTGTTGCTTTCATGTGCATTCATGACAATATCTTCCCCCAAGTCCCTCATTGCCTCTGGTTTCCAGTATGAAACCAGAATGATTTAGGTGATAAAAATTTCCACATGATAAGAGACTATATTTCACCTATTTGGGGTTTGATATTTAGGGTTGAGTTCTAATCCCATATTTATCAGCAGTGAACTCACTGAAATCAATGGAACTGTGGTAGCATAAGACCTGAGCAAGTGAGATCAGGATATTTGGATTTGCCCCGAGGACCTGGAGTGCCCAGTCCTACGGCCCTTAGGGTAAAAGCTTTCAGCCCAATTGTAAAACAGTTCCTTACCTTTCACATGCCGATCTCCTCCCACCTCCCTCCCACATCCCCCGTGGCTGCTCATGACTGAAGTGTACGAAATAACAAGCACACTTAGAGTACTGGTGATTCTGGAAAAGACTCTGAAGTGCAGTGCTAATATGAAGCATCCGCGTTGGATGGGAACGCAGAAAAAAAGACCAAGTGTTGCATTCTCCTTTACTGCGAGGCTGGACTGCGGGGATCTGGAAGCGCAACAGGACCATGACATGGGTGCAGCAAATTCCCATTTTAAACTAGCACAGTTGCGCAGTCTCCTTTTATTTGTTGTGATATGTAATTTGCACTGCTGACAGTATAATAGAAGGGCTACAGCCCTCGTCTCTCCAGTCCTAGAAAGTGGCCAAGAAAGAATAGCAAAGTACTGTATGGATCCCGGGGCTGTGCATGCCGCATGTAACACCAAATGCTGCACCACGGCTTGATGCCCTAATACTTCATTGAGAACTTGAGACGCTTTTCTCTTGACATGTCCTCGTGTTTCTTGTGTAATCAAGGATATGGACAGATTAGAAAAACAAAGCCTAGTGATGTTCTCTGTTTACAAAGCTCTTGCTGTTACTTGTTACACTGGTAAGGAGTGAGAGTCCCTTATTAGTTAAGGGAACTCAGAACAGATTTCTTAGCATTAGTGCTCGAGGCATTAATGCAGGATCATCTACTGGTGGGGTGAACCTGCAGCTCCACAGAGCAACCTTCTCTCAGCATGACAACCCACACTTGAGCGTACAATTGTGGCGGTATATGTTAGGCAGATTACATTTTAGAAAGAAGTAACTACAGGAGAAAGAAGTACTGAAATGGCTTTGAAATTGCAGCAAGTTTGAAGCAGAATAACCACCTATCTATATTACACATCTGGCATATAGCTGTGCATATGTCTGTATATATATATAGTCTATACATAGTCTGTAAAGGTCTTCTGGCATCCTCTTATTACAAGCAAAGTAACCTAAAAGGCCTTGAGGGCATACCAAGATGATCTCTGTGCACGTATCGCCTGTTTTCATAAGCCACCAGTTCTTCCCAGTGACTGCCTCTCCAGCTGAGGAGGACAGTGCCTGAGCGCAGAAGTGGCGTCAGTCCCTTGCAATGTGAAAGGAACCGGGCTCACCTAAATGGCTGCTGAGTGCTTACTGAAACACAGCACCAGTCCTGAACCCAGGGGTTACTGACCTCTTCTGTTGGTTGCACTTGGTCTAACGCCTGTCACGCTACTGCTACAAGACTTGCCGACACAAGTGACCTGTCGAAATCAGCAGTAAAGTGATGTGCAACTGGTTTTGCCAAGCTTTTCCACTGTTTGCATGAGACTTTGATAAAAATCACTCCTAAGGAGTTCAGGACTATGGACGAAACAAAGAAGACCTAGACATTTCATAGAATGGTTTGGCTTGGAAGGGACCTTAAAGACCCCGTTCCAACCCCCCTGCCATGGGCAGGGACGCCTCCCACCAGACCAGATTGCTCACAGCCCCATCCAACCTGGCCTTGAACACTTCCAGGGATGGGGCAGCCACAGCTTCTCTGGGCAACCTCTGCCACTGCCTCACCGCCCTCATATGATTCTATACGCACATATATATATATATAATTTTGAAATGGACACAAAAGACAGTTAAAATGATTCATCATAAAGCAATTATTTGTAAAATTTCCCCCAGTTTGCTTATAGATGAGATTTTTACAGCAGAAGGCCAGAAAAAACACAGGCAGTTATTTTATGAAACCTCTAAATGTACAAACAGTGAAGATTTAGACATTCTGAATCTCAGCATATTTCATTTCAGCATATAGTTTGGTCTACAACACTATCATTCAGGTGTAGGGACTCCTCAGAACGTATGAAATAAGATGTTCAATTCAAATATGCCCCCAGAGTAACCATACTGAAGGTTAAACAATGGCATGGAATTAAAAACTGCTGTAAGCAATAAAAAACTCAACTCTAACTCCTAGCCACCACTTACCCTCCCACAAAGATGTTCACTGAACTCTCCAGAGGGTTTTTTTTTCTTTGTATAACACGGACAAGGCAGGACCATATTGTACTGAGGAGAGTTTTAGATCTAAAATTAAATTGCTGTTGGCAAAGATGTGTAAACACTAAATTAAGAGGCAATTTCCTGGGCACATTTCTATATTAAATCTTTGTAAAAAGAGTGCTGCATGCAGGCATTTATTCCCAATTGAGGGAGTAAAATACATAGGTTTGACTTATCAGAAAAAATCAACTGCCATTTCAACAGCTTTATTTTAGGTATCTAATTAGTTGGTCCTCTTATTTTTTTTTAAGTGAGGAAAACCCTCCTAATTGACCATGAATAAGGAGTTATTGTTTGGGTAAGGTCAAATTGTCATGAGACATTTTTCTAGTGGGTTTGCAATAATAAGCAGGCCCAGAAGGTTATACATTAAGAGGTCCTGGCATTTAATTTCATTCATGAGCTTAATAAGCATGGACATTTCCTGTTGGCAATAGACAAATTTTCCAAGTCCACTGACAGATATTGTTCTGTATATTAAAGTTACAGTATTACAATGTATATGTATATATTTGTATACTTCCTGATTGAAGAAAATATCTAATAAAGGAAAAAGTGTGCAATCAAGAGATTGGTTCATAACGCAAGGTAAGAATCTCTTTATGGGCAGTTCTGGTGATATAAATACCAGATGCACTGGTCCAGCAAGTAGCTAGATTCAAATTTACATATTCTTTGGTGCCTGAAATGCCACAAAAATCCCTGGATGCAGGACTGTTGTGTACAAACAAATAGCTAAAGTGCTGAATTTGTGACGGGGGTCTTTCATTTCTAAAGAGGGCACAAGTAAGATGAGGATTAAGAGAATTAAGAGGACCATTAACCTAACATGTCACAACGAATGTCTCACAGAACATGATTACTGAATAAGTTTGTCTTTTTAACTGTAAAGCCAAGCCAGAAGAGCCAGAATGAGCTATGGCTGTCATTCTGTCTGCCTGTCTGAACTCTCCAGAAGCCAGGTTCAGTGTCCACTGAAACCAACAGAACTCCTTCTCCACTGACTCCAGTGAATCTCAGCTCGTTGGGGGTGAACCCCATCTCTTCCCCTACTCCAGTCCTAAAAATTCTTGTTCCTCTTGACCTTTTTTCCTTAGCATCCTCACTGAAACTTTTTGAGTAGTCTATTTTTTCACAGAACCCCGTGATAGCTGCAGCTCCACTACTTTGTAGTGCTCCGTGTAACTTATATAAGAAACCTTCAGTTTATTCTGAAAATTTTCATACCTTCCAGCTGTGCTCTGTCATCATATTCTCACCATCAAAGATGCACATAAATGTCATTCTGACATCATGTCACAAGAGGAGTATTTTCTATCCTAATAAAGTACTACTTAGTAATGACAATCTTCTCTCATTATTCTCAGAACAGTTCAGTTCTACCTGACACACTGAAAACTAAGAGGATAACACAAAATGTTCAAAATCAAGACCTGAAATGCTAAAACACTGCAAAATTCAGGGTGTTGAGCAACTACAGCTTACTAATCTTGTCTACGTTCATTATGAAAGAATCTTCCAAGGGTGCTTCTTTAGCTGGACTCCACACATTGGCAACAAGGCCTGCTTTCTATTTGGTAAGAACTGGACAACCTGGACACCCCTGTTTTACTGACTTGCATGCTTAGCTGAGTAATTTTACCGGGGCAACAGACTGTGTGTCTGATTTGGGATGTTTGCTCCCAAACAGAGTTATGACATGGCCCTCATCTCGCTTTGGGATCTTTACCCTGACCTTTCTTTTTTTGGAGATCAGTAGTATTATATACTTCTGCAATGACTGAAGAAATAAAGCAGCAAAGAATTCTTCACTTGTTCCCCAAAGATGCATAAAATTTAGAGCAAATCATGAAGAACAAAGCCAAGCCCTGCTACTTTTGGTCCCCTGCAACATTTCCCTCAGTGCAGCTAATTCTGCCCGAGAGAAGCAGAATGATGCAGCTCACAACAGTCTGATTGCCCATAAACTTTTCACCGATGTGAATCAGCTGGTCTTACTCAACTCACGCAAAGTTTTCAGTACCGAGAAAGAATTCCCTTTATGGAATGTCTGAGAGTTAATAATTTTGTTGATCCATCTCTCCTTGGGAAATGCAAGCTCCCTCAGGCTTCATGGAAATGAGTCAGTAGCAAAAGAGTAACATCTGCCTTTAGCAATTTCGTTTGGTCACTATACCTGTAAGAGCCTTCTGAAATACCGTTTTCTGTGTGATTACAAATTCATTTTTTCTTTGATTATTATTTTCACATGCATTGGCCAACGCATGGCTGAAAAATAGCCATGTTCTGTTTTATTAAGGACTTTCTTTACTTCAACTAACTGTCCACTAACAGTTTTGTTATTAAAGCTTTTAGCATGTTTTTAGAATCAGCCTATTTCTTTAAAGCTTTGAAATAATGCAATAAATACATTTAATATATGATTTTTAAAACTTTTTCAGCTTCAAAGTAATCATTTAAGTACAACAGGTGGAAAAAATAAATATACAATTAGTTGGGCACTTACTTTATAGACCTGTGTCAAATTCATACACAGAGAGACTTGACTGTCAAGCTTTAACGACTGCCTTTGGCATTCTCTTGTTTCAGCCATTCTAGAGGATTAAGCATTTCAGAAACACATAACTACTTTGAACAATACAGGAACAGCTGGTGTTTAAAGCATCCCCAAAGCTCCGAGTAGCAGCAGTTGACTTCATTTTGCACTGAAACTACGTAACGAAAGTATCTGGAAAAGAAACTAGAGACCAGTCGATAATCCGTTAAACCTGGGTCTGAACCATCACCCCCCTACAATCTCTCCACTGACTTGAACAGCGGCTGTGCCTGGTTACGGTGACGCTTCTGCCTCTCTGAGTCAAGACTTGGAAAAGATACAGAAACACCCATTTGCCTCAGCACTCTCCTGACTACAGCAGAAGAAAAGGCAGTATTTCCATTTTAACTGATTTAGGCGGTTAACGGTATTTACATTTGTAATTAAGAGACTATAAAGTTGGATGTTGAGGCAGTATTCCTGCTTTTTAGAAGAATACTATACAGACAGGTGTATAATTAGATACCTTGTACAGACAGTAGGTCAGTGGTAGGTTATTTCCACAACGTGACAAGTCACTTTGACCATTTGCAGAACCTTTACCTCATCTGCTACTGAGATTACCGAGAAAATGACACACTAGTGCTCAAGCGCTCTAAAAGTCAGTTTTCTGATTGAAGTCCTCACCAGAGAAATGCTTCAACTGAGAATAGAATACTCTTGTGAAGCAAGGGCATTAATAAGTACATTTACAATGGAAACATGTTAAAAATGCCAGGGGCTGCTGTGGCATTTATTGTAAGCTATTTTGTATTGAAGTTTTGCATTATTTGCTACCACAGTAAAATCATATTAAAATATATCTTAAACAGGTAAGACACCATGCTAAACTAAGAAGTCTGAACTTGACTGGTATTCACATCAATGAGTTAAACAGAGAAAGCAAAACTGAGCAGCAGTGAATTTGCAAATATGAATACGCTTTTACAAAGGAATGGGATCAAAGCTGCAAATGAAACATCTCACTTAAAACCATAGCTTCAGGAGGATTAACAGTTCTTATTCCCATTGTTGACTGTTCTACAATTAAACTTGAAAAATTTATTTCATGAGTTTAAAATAATGAAATCTGTGTGAAAATAACCTAAGGCTTTACAAACACCTGGACTCGCTCCAACAGGCCCGTGTCCTTCCTGTGCTGAGGACCCCAGAGCTGAAGGCAGTACTGCAGGGGGGTCTCACCAGAGCGGAGCAGAGGGGCAGAATCCCCTCCCTCGACCTGCTGGTCACGCTGCTTGGGATGCAGCCCAAGGTACGGTTGGCTTTCTGGGCTGCAGATTCTTCACCTTCTCTATAGGTGGAGAATGAGGTGTTACATTTTTTCATTATACAAGCGGCTCTGGATAAGCAAATTTTCTTAGCAGAAATTGTTTTCTGTACTTCATACCAATTACCAATTGCATATAAAGTAAAGTTTCACTTGTTTTGGTTAACGTGCATTTATATTGCATATTTGGGGACAAAATGTATTGCGTATTTGTGCCTTCCTGGCACAAAGAAAAGGTGAATTCCAATCCTCGGACCATCCGGCATGGTTCTTGCAAGAAGTAATGGGCTTTTCTTTTCCATGACAATGCTGGGTATGCCAAATAGAAAGCTACGCTAAGCATAGATGGTGCTTAAGCAGCTGGAGATGAACCAGAGGCAGAGAGAATTCCCAAACATCCAGAAACCTGAGTTTTTCTAGAGACTGCTTAGGAATAGTAGTGAGCGAGGAGTGCACAACCAAGTTAACTGTGGGGCAGGAGGAAGATATTAAAGGGGACGACTCACAGCAAGGCTGTGTGAACATGACAGCAATTATGGAAATTAATGAGGGTTTTATCAGTTACACATAGAGAGTTGTGACCACCATCTATTCCTCATCAGTGGTTTTTTTTTTTCTCACAGAAAAAACTCTGTGATACAGCCTGCAGAGCCGTCTTCTCTCACAGTCTTTCTTGAGAGCTTGAGGATGATGCAGGCTGGTGAGACTGAGACATAGTACAACAAAATAGGTGAAGTATTTTACCACTAGCTTTATTTTGTCCTATGCTTCTGGAATAACTTCTCCAGAAATAATGGGATAACCATTTACCTGGATGGAATAATTTGTTAGTAGCTACAATTAAGACAAATACAAACTAAAATTCTTCTTACAGTTTAGCAAGTACAAGTATATAATCTTTGTTGTTTCAGACTTCATGAACTCTTTTATCTGTTTATACATTTATTTGCATTTGTTTTACTGCTGAAATTTTCTTCGTTTTTGAAATAACAACCTGTCTAATATATTACACAAGTGGCTTCCTTTCTGAATGGTCAGACTCTGCTAGGTAGAGTCACAGGAAGACTGCAACAAGAGGAAGAAATTTAACCATACAGAAGAGATGTTGATGCGTTCAGTCCAGACAGGGCAAAAATATGAAGAAAGAGGAATGCTAGAGAACAGTGAGCAGGTATTGTCTCAGACAGTAGAAAAAACCCAGAGATTTTGCACTGGTTGTAAATGGAAAATGGAAATAGCCTAGATTTTGAAGGTGCTACAGCAAAGAAAAACCTTTTTGAGTAGTCAAATGTTTAAATCACGAAATCTGATCCAGGAATTTCAGAGCTTTTCAGTAAGAGGTCTGGAAAATTGTACCAGGGTTTTGCATCTTAATTCTATTGTGAAATCTCAAAACAGAATTTGAAATTCAAAGGTTAGGCTTACCTTAAAGACAGCTTGGCATCTTCCTAGTAGTTCTGAGCTACTTCAAGGAGTGCAGTAACTGCCATCACCATTTGGCCAGCATTGCTGTCTAATCCTCACTGGCCTGCTCTTTACTGCCCATGGACAGCATCACTGCCCAGAATGAGCACAGAACCCTCTGAAAGCAGTTTCACACCTGCTCCTGGCTCCTTCCTCCCGCTGGCTGCCCAAGCCTGACAAATCCCATCCTGCATGGCTTAAAAGGACACCTCTCATTAGTTTGGCTCCTTGTCCCTCGCCTGTTTTTTACTCTCCTTTCCCTAGATGTTGCATACAGAACTTTGTGTGCGTGAGGCTGAGTACAATTATCTTTTGGGAGCTGTGAAATAACTTCTTTTATTGCTTTGCTCAGTGACTTCAGGTAGGCACAATTAAAGCAGTTGGCATAGGCTGTAGACATTCAATGTTCAGGAGCCTGTAGTAATGTTCAGCCTGTAGTTGCATACATGCGATAACCAATGCAATAAAGTCCATCTGTGAAACATATAGCTGATGGGGACACCTAAAAGAATCTCAGACTATGTTATTTAACCAAGAAGGTTGGACTTGATGATCTTTGAGGTCTCTTCCAACCATAACGATTCTATGATTCTCTGATTTCTGGTAGCCAGCTCTTCCTTTCATGGTAAAGAACAGTGAATTTAAAAGTTCCAAACATGTGATGAAGAAAATTTGCTCCATTTTCTGGATGGTAGGGTAGGCAAATGGCTGGAAATTAATGTAGTAGAATTGCAGGCAACTGTTTAGACCCTAACTCTCTGCCCAACTTCATACAGCACCATCTAAGTAGTTCCTGCCATTTCACACCAGCAACAATTTTTGTTTGTTTGTTTTTGCCTTTTTTTTTTTTTTTTTTAAATATTACTAAGAAATGCAACTATGAAAAGTAGCCAGGCAAGAAGTGTGAAAAATTCTGTACCTGCTAGTGAGGAATTCTGCTTGCCATATTAAAATTAATGTTAGCAACACTGTTGCCTTTAATAAAACCTCTGTCGTAAATGTTAAGTAAGTTCTGAATGTCCAGATCAAATTCTATCGGGTACTATGAAATATGCAACATCTAGGGAAATGAAAGAATGTAGGGAATGCTGTACACAGGACTGCCAGAATTGAGAAAAAGCTATAAAAAGAGAAAAAGTTTTAAAGAGTATACACTATTTGCTCTTTTAAGAGCTCAGTAAATAGATTTTCAACATCTCTCTTCTGTTAAGCATGCCGTACTGTAAGATTTTAAGCAAATATAACAACTACAGCTTTGTGTCCTTGCTAACATGGTATTCCTTCTTTTTAGACGGGGAACAATTATTTTTCTGCTACTCAGTTGCAGAGATAATGATGGAATTCTTATATTCTAGTGCTTGTTTTAGACATAACTTGTGTTCAACAAGGAGGAATAAGATAGTGGGCCTTATTTTGGTGAAGCTTTTTTTAACAGCTCTAGACAGTTCATCCTGTTTTGCAGATTGACAGGTTCCAACCCAAAGTGCAACAAATAATTTCTTAAAGTAGTGTCAGTACCAGGTGCTTACAGGATCAAACCTCTGCTTACAGAACATCCATATCTCTTTAAGCGAACAATTCCATGCTCTGTGGGCACAGGCAATAACAGCTTTAGGAAGAAGAAAAAGCTTTATGTATTATTTTTTTTACTGAATTTCAAATTATATGAGAAAAATTTGTTGAAGAAGTCTGTGTTTGTAAGTGGTGAATTTTCCATTTGCATTATCCTTCCTAAAATTTCCCTTAGTCCTGATATTTGCCTGATGACATTGAAACTCATTAAACTATGCAATGTATTGTCTCTAAGGATCATTTAGAAACACAGACTCTAATCCCCATTTTGAACTAAGGTATCAGAGCCTGTGCGAGTCAAACGAGCTGTAGTCCTAACACTGTCGCTGGGGACAGTCAAGCAAGCTTGAACCTTGGGGCCAGAGAGCACTCTATCTATTGTATCCCTCCTCCCATCCAGTGAAAAACAGTCAGGCAGTAACTGTGTAATAAAATGCAAAAAACAAAGTCTTTACAATTTTTGATGTGAAGAAAAAAAATGGAACTAGTATCTTCAGCGTAAGTTGCTCTGCATTTTTGGTGAGTCAAATACCCTTCGCTGCTTCTCTTCGCTTATTTGGAGCTGTTAGGCTACAAGGTTTTTCAGCTATTTAGCAAATTGTGAAATAGATATGTGGCTTTATGTGGGTTTTTATGATATCAAATCCCTAATCCAATGAGCGAATAGAATGAAAAATGTATGTGACATTTTTTCCCCTGCAAATGTAACACTTTTCCACAGTTATAATGAATGTTATTTAAAGATATGCTGTACCGTTATTTGAAGGTATGCTGTGCTTTTATCAGTAGCACTACAAGACTTCTCAGCATGCATCTGAAAATAGTTGTGTTTAACGCTTTTCATCATAAGCTTTATTTTCAGGAATGTTTCACAACTGATTCTTATAAGAAGTGATTTTCTAACCTTTAAATCACTCTGCTAATCATAAAGTATTTGCCTTTCTCTCACTTCAGAACTCTGTATCTAAAGACAAGACTATAGAACGGGAAGTTCTTATTCAGTACATAAAATACCAAGTACAACAACATCACCGTGGAATACGCTATGCTATTCCCTGTCCGGACCCAATTAGTGTATCATCCCAGCTTTTACATTCTATATTCTTTAAACTGCTGATCTTGTTATTTACTGGATCCAGAAAGAACAATACCATAGACAGTACCCTACACAGGCATTCCCCACTCTCACAGTTCTGCTGTGTGGCACTGTTTCCTGAAGTGGGCATCAGAAATGTAAATTTTTCACCTTTGATGATCCAGAAAAATTTCTGTCACAACTGAAAGGAATTCTTACTGTACTTATATGTGACTGTATGTTTAATAAGAACTGGATCTCTCCTACTGTCTCTTATGGAAAATCTTTTGTGTCTTACCTTGACCAGACAAACTATCTTGGTCAGCTTCCTTGAAAGGTGGTTCTGTTATATCAGTCAGTTCTTTCTTCTCCTCAGCTTCACTACTCTCATCTCTGGCTTGCAGGAGATCTGTTGGGGTAAAGCTGCCTGTGGTATAAACCACCACTGTAGTAGCCTGCTCCACTGGAGACTCATAGCCATCGGTGATCAAGTCATTGCTAGCAGAATCATCTGCTGGAGGAGGCAAATAGGAATCCTCTGGTTTTGGAGGACTGCTAGTGCTACCCAGAGCACTGAAAGGCACTGTGAAACTTTGGTGGTCAGTAGCGATACCTTCTGTGTCTGGAGGAGATCTGTCCTGAAATGGTTCTCTGGAAGGTTTGGTAGGGAACACAGGTTCAGATGAAACAAAATTATTAAAGTCTTCTGGAGCACTGATCTTTCCACTTAGCACAGGGATTCCAGTTGTAAATTCACTGACCAAGACGTCTCCTGTTTGGTCCGCTGTTGCTGGGCTGGGGTAACCGAGTGGGAGTTCCACGCTCATGGAGTCCTCCTGAAAAAGTTTTTAAGAAGCAGCTTTCATTATAATGTTTAAATTTCATTGTTAAAAAGGCCAATAATTGTTAGCCACAGGAGTTTGCAAACAGCTAACTCAGCATAAAGTCATGGGATGTATAAAATGTTTGGTATGTGCATATGACCCTAATCACATTTGCCTGTAATTTTAAAAATGGTCAAAGAAAGATGACTTTCACTGTCCCTGTCGATTGCTCTCCTTCTGTCATTGAGATGTACTA
This sequence comes from Cariama cristata, assembly GCF_000690535.1. NCBI lineage: Eukaryota > Metazoa > Chordata > Aves > Cariamiformes > Cariamidae > Cariama > Cariama cristata. The sequence goes on from NW_009621912.1 coordinate 12,969, forward strand.
CTGAACTGGTGAGACATTGCTTACTTTGTAATTAGAACTGGAAAAGTTAATCAAGCAGTAGTATTCACCTGTAAATGCTCTGAACACTCTCTCTGTTACAGTGTAAGACTACAACATTCATGATTACAGCATTTATAAAAGGCAGATATGTATTTTAGCATAAGAGCCTTTTCCTGTATATTTATGTACATCTTAACACTGTTTGATTTCATTTCTCATGGAGTGATAAATAAATATAACAACCAGTATTAGCTTACCAAATCAGGACCCGTCAGAGGAATAGTGACCATGGGCTGGATATCATTATCAAAATCACGAGGTGATATAAAAGATTCTGGAAAAAAAAATATTTTAGAGAGGGAGAGCACAATATTTCAGCAGTGGCACACTGAAAACTGTTCAAAACACATAAACTCAGTAAAAAACTGTATTAGAACTGTTCTCCATCAAAAAATTACTTTTAAAAATCCATATTAAGAAGAAAGAGGCAAAATTTTCCATTTAAACTGGCAATTATGAGAAAACCAGGAATTTTATAGGCAGTATTCTTTGTACTCTTCATTTAGTATAAATGGGATAGGTCTGCAGAGACCTGAACCATAGATGAATGCCTAAAATCAGCTGAAGTAGGAACCACTCAGTTAAATCTGTATGGGCTATGATGACTCATTATATTGCGTGGTTCATTAAGCTTAAATTCTTTTCAGTTTTACCCAGAGTCCACGCCATCGTTACTCTCAGCGTTTTGGCTTTACTGCCCAGTTGCTCCCCTCACCACCTCAGAGGAGCTCTTTAAACATACTCGCATGCAAATTGTTTTTCTAAAACTGGTTATTAAAAATAAATAGTGGAAAAAAGTTGATTAAAATAGTTATTATGCAAGTGTTCTATATCCATGAATTTTTTTCTTGGGACTTTTAATCTACATTAAAATATGACATTTTATTCTTACAGAAAGTATTAGTTCATCTAAGTATTTTTTTGGCAAGAAAATGCTCCTGTTTGTAAATGAAACACTACAGCTAAAATTTGGTGTGTGTTTTAAGATTGCTTTGGTAAATATACATACGAAAAAATATTTTAAATTATTTTCCCCATTTTTAGCCCACCTCCCCAAAACTAGGGCTATGCTAGCTTTGAAAAAATCATTGATGGACTGGAAAGGGATATTTATTAGCTGGATTATGGGACAGGATGAAGTCTTTCAACCTTCTGCCAGAGGTCTTCACACTCAGCTTGTCATCCACACTCCCGCTGTGTTTCAGAGAGCAAAGCGCACCGTTACAGTGCATTTCACAATACTGATTTTAACTTGGGATCAAATGCTCTTTAAGGTGTCTGTCTTTCTGACTTCACTGGGAGGTTAGATGGCTTGCTTACAATTCAGACAGCTTTCAGAAAGCTAAATTCATGTTAGAGGAAGCCCCTGCTTTTTGTCTTATTAAAGAAAGGAGATTGTCCATACTGGGAAATTAAAATGATATAGCAAATACTCATAGTATTTTTTTTTTCCTCCTCTTATTTGTTTCAGTGTGCAAAACCTCCAGCTTTTCTAAACAACCACCCAAGATAAATAGATCCTCCAATATGACTGGAAGTTAGTCTTTATACTTATAAAGGCACATTTTGCTGTAAGATTTAACTTAGATCTGTGCATCCTTTGGATGCTATGCAACACTTAGGAGAATAGGATACATCAAACCAGATTCACCTAACAATCTGTTAGAGCAGCAAAGGAGACCTTAGTGAAATTGCATCAGTTTGAAAGGGCAAGGTTCAGCCTTGTGCCCAGCACCGGCCTGCCTACTGACCGTCAGTAAACTGAAGGGTTCCAAGGTCCATCGGCAGGGACTGGTCTTCGTGGAGTGCTATGGCAACCAGTTGCTGAAGGTCTGTTACTGTGAGTTTAGATGCTGATATCTCCCTCTCTTCCTTTGGAGAAAGTGGAATTTTTTCATTTTCAACCTTATTTGATCCAATAGTTGAGATGTCATCTGCTGTGCTTTTGATTTCTGAGCCATCCCTCTCAAAGTTTACCATGTATCGTGCTACAGTGCTGCTTGATCTGCAAGGGAAAGATGCAAAAATGCCCAGTGCAACAAAAGCAGCTACTGGATGAGGACTGATCTTACAAACAAACAAGTAAACAAAAATATATGCAACTATAAAATATTATCTCCTGTAAAAATAATGCAGATATACTTCCTTCTAATGAGACTGTCATCTTCAAATTACTTTTGCTACATCTGAATTTTTTTTCTTCTATGCATAGTTTTTAATAAAAATTCCAATACTGAAGAAAATTCTAAAATTGTTCATAATTCAGTTTAATCTGACTACTCAGAGACCTCTAGAACTGGTAATACAGTTTGAAGTCATTGATTATTGCTTCAAACAGTCATAAGTGCATGCTGGGGTCATTAGAAGCCATAATCACCTATTAATTATGCAGGAACCTATGAAAATGGATTAGACAGTTTATAAAACTACAGATAAGCAAAAATCCTATCACATCTGGAGCAATTTTTTATTCTTTTTTGAAGAATAGCAAGAAAGTTAGCTAATGTGGCAGGCAAATCACTTTTCACAATGGGAGTCACATTCCAAGTCCAAATGAATGTGTATAGCTTCTCCCTAGATGCACTTGTTTAACAGAAGTCTCAAATTTTCACCATTATTAATTTCATAAATGCTAAATTCACCCAATTAAAACAAAAAATAATGAGTACATTGTAAAATATTTGTACTCCACTATGTTGCTTTTTATAATATCAAATAACCGGAGAGGAATTTCATTTTATCTAGTATGTGCTATGTATTTACATTTATATGACACTGCAAGAATTCAGGAAGAGCATTAGACAATTATTCCTTTTAAACTATGAGTAAAAGAGAAATCTGGGAACCGCTAGACAAATTACTCCCCAGCAGCACTTTTAAGCAACAACGACAGATGCTGTAGCTGTTTGTGTTACCAGTCAGAAGCTCCCTGCATTTTATCAAGCTAGTAACTGGTTTCTTTGCCATTCTATCTGGTCTGGTAATGGAGATAACAAATCAAATTCTACATACTTATTGAAGATAATGCATATATGGGAATACAGCAGACCAAAAATGAAAATTTAAATATGAAGTTTCCCTTTTTTTTTCCCCCCCACTTTCAGTTTAGGACTGATAGAGATCTTTAGTCATCTGAATGTGAATTTCCTTAGGTCAAACAATTTTCTTTCCTTCAGAGAGATCCTGACAAAATTTTATTACTTGAACCTTTTAGATTAAGGTAAAAGCTGTCCCTGCTGTTTCATATCACAGATTTTGCACTTAAGCAGAACACAAATCAATTCACTTTGTCACATCAAGATAAAGAACATTTATTGATGTATCTATGTACATCTAATAGTCTATAAAATGATTAATCTTAATTATGAATTACAGACAAATTACCCATCTTTCTCCTTCTTCTGTCTTCATTTCATCACAGAAGAAAGGGTGTGATAAAGGATTGCAAAAGAAAGAAAAACAGAGATTCATGTATACCAGTAAATCAATCAGTCATACATCAAAAACATCTTTTGACAATTTATCTTATCTTCTCTGTGTCATCTATAACTTTTATCTGTGTGAAAATGACCGCCTACTCTCCATCATTTCACTTTTTCCCTTTCCAACAATGGGAAGCTCCATATTTTGAGTGGGGAAACAGGGATTTTACTTTACCTTGATAGTCTGAAATATCTGCTTTCCTATTTCCCACTACAAATGGTGCAATTTGAGCACTGCCATTGCTCATCTATATCTTCACGGTGGCAACGAACACCTGTGACAGCAGTAGCAACTATTACTCTTACGACACATGGTGCCTACTCAGATCCTAGTCACAGGGGTAACTTGACCTATTAATTACCTCTGGAAGACATGTCTGTTTGACCTTCTGTAATATAATGCCCAGTTATTTTCCCTGATGAATTCTCTAGCATATCTCTAATGTTGTCCTTCCATATGGCCTTGTGGGAAATGCTGCTAATAGATGTAGCAATATGGCTAAGGGAGAATGGACAGCAACACCTGTCTCTGCTGATCTGTAACTCCCAGGAGCTAACTAAATTACTAGATGATGGCAAGCAATCTTGGTCTTCCACATTGGTGAATGTACTTTCATATCAGCTCCTAAGACCAAGACACTAAACAGAAACGGATCTCAGATCTCCTGAAAGAGGTTAGTTGTTGCAATTATGACATGCTACTACAGATTTTCTCTGCTTGTTTTGCAGTAGCCAGCTTTTTGTTTTCTTACTTTCATTATCAAAATGTAAGCAACCAATTTTCCCTCTGTTTTGCTCTTCTCTTTCCTTTTCCCCAGCAATTTTGCAGAGACAAAAGCTAGGAAAAAGTATACTCTTGCCCAAAATTGCACTGCAATATGAATGTTCCTCAACATGCATTAAATGAACTGACTGTTCCTGACGCTGTGCCATAAGCCCACATGAATTTATGTCTTTTTTCCTCCTCTTTATTCCCTTTCAATTTTATGTTATTTCTTACTATTCATAATTTGTTTTTCCCTTGATTCTTTATGTAATGTACTCTTATCTATAGAAGCATAACCATATCAAATACTCAGTTTTTGCCTCCCTCCCCGCCCCCTGTAGATTTTCTATTGAAAAAACACACAGTAAACATACAAGGAAGCTAGAACTAAAAGAAATGGCAAGAGAGAACACAAATTTATTTAAAAAATGAAACATTTTAAATTATTTGAAACACCTGAGAAACACCTACTGGGAAAATTTTATATGTATGAACATGTATCCTCCTGCAACCTTCTCTTGCCAAGGCACCTTCACTGTGATCTTTGAAGAGCACAGGATCCACACACAAAAAATTAACCTCCTCATGTAAGAAATGTTGCTAGCAAGCAATTTAAAAGGATTTATTGATTACTTCGCCCGTGAGGGAATCAAAGGCTACTTCTACTTAGTAATTCAAAACCCCATAGTCTCACTTGGGATGTGTTTGCACGTCTCTCCATATTGTCTCTATGTTGTTCCCACAAAACTTTTTTCCGTTTATAGCAATACACACGCCGCTATTATATCGGTCTCTCCATGTTGGAGGGAAAGAAGGAAAAGGAGAATCCTAGTAGCCAATAGAAAAATGAGTCCCATTTTCTTACTTACTTAAATCCTAATACGTGAATTTCTTTGAATCCTGGAAGTTTCTCAAATATTTTTTGCATCTATAGAAAACCATAAAATAATTAATTCAGCATAAGTTCTACACCACTGAAAAGCAAGCACAGGTTGACTACCTAGACAATAGCTTTCATGTTTCAGGAAAAGCTTTAGGAAACAGTCTCAACAGCCCTCTTTGCGGTATCATCATTGCTCAACTTAAACACATTATTTGGTTTGTATATGCTGCCTGTATTACCTGTTAATAGGCAAAAATGAAGTACAAAATACAGCTTTTTTAGTAATGTAATTATGTAAATCAGTGATAATCTAGTTCATAATAAAGCAAATCAAACAACATGAATCAAATGGTTTTCTCAATTTCAGCAGTTTTGGTTCATAAATAATTTTGTGATTCAAGTCACCTCAACTGTAAATTTTTAATTATTTAGAAATATTAACCAAATGCAGATGGATTTAGATTATTTGACAAATCATTTATAAGTTAAACAGTTTTAACTGTCTTGTACAAATAGAGTAACTTCATATATTCTTAATTCGAATGTAAACATTTGTACAATTACATGGTTTTGAATAGAAGAGACAGTAATAAGAATAAACAATGAGCAGAAAAAGTGAATTCTGTGTACATCTTTCAGACTTTAGGATAATAAGTGTTTTTATCAGTACCTCAAGAATTAACAATGTTTTGAGATCCAGCTGATTGATCTCTTGGTCTTCTCCAATTGTAGCAACATTTATACAGCTAAGTCAAATGAAATATTTTATGGACATCTACTGTGTCAGAGCAAAGGGATTTTTTTTTTTAAACACACCGTTCCACAGCTCCTTTCTGAGTCACTTCCTGGTCCTGTTAAGTACCAGGCAACACATCACCTAAGCCTTTCATCTGCAAGCAAAGCCTGCGGAGTTGAGGGAATTCAGCACTTGAAAAGAAGTGAAAAAGCCTTTTGAGGAATTGGGTCCTTTTAACTCAACATATCATTTAAAAAGGATATGAACTAATGTGGCAATCCTTCCTCTTCCTTAGCTAAGTGATTCTGTACAAACCCAGCATACGTTTAAAACGTATTCATGCATAAGAGTTTGTCAGAACAGGTAGAAAATGCGTGCTCAGACTGACAGCTTTCTCTGCATCTCTAATATAAGTTAAAAGTGAAGAAGTAGCAGAAGAACAGTATGATATCACACCACCAGGTATCAGCCACACTGTATAAGCCTAGGTGTCTTTTTCGTCACAGCAAGCAGAAGAGAAGATAATGTCTAGCAAAGAAAATGCCACCTACAGTCCCCTTGCCCACCTTTCGCAGGAGGACAGCAGGAAAGAAACTGAGGTTAGCACTTCATTTTGGGCTTGGTCTGACTTGGTAAAAGCGGTGCAGAAGTAGCAACTAGACTGTGGGAAGATGTTATTCATGTGACTAATGCTCATTGAAAGCAACAGAGATTAAGGGTCTAAATCACTAGGATGCAACTAATTTTCCTGAATTTAGGCAAACACTATCATTTTAGAGGTCATTTTCAGCTCAGTTGCTGGTTCAAAAGAGTGCAGATCTCTCAAATATGAGAGGCCCTTGCAGATGTATTGGATAACCTGGGGCACCTAAAATGGCACTAGATATCCATGTTCAGGTAACTGAATCCCCTTTTAGCCATGTTCTGCCAGCTGACTGTTGGCATGGGCTCTGTTCAGACTCTTCTTGGTTGTCTTTATATCATAATGAAGTTGATGCTTTCTTTTAACTGTATGCACATATGTAGCCTCCTATTTCCTACTTCTGCCAAATGAATCTTGATTTACTGAGTAGCGTAAGCATCTGAATTTGCATTCCATTTCTCACGTGAGTTTAAATGTATGTTGTGGTACACAGATGTATTTCTGAACATTTGCACTGTAATGTCTGCTGTAACTCTTCCCTCTTGCCGTGTCCTGGAAGGAATTAGAAACTGAGTCTGGAACTTCACAGCCTCAGCTTCGCAAAGACTTCTCTGGAATTTGTACAAGAGCTCATGTAGCTGGACGAGGTTTTAATTCTGAATCTAACCTCCTCACTCTCACCCTTTGAGTGCACTTGTAAAACTCTCTTGTATCAACACTGCCCTCTGCCTCCTCCATGACCTATCTTTGGATAAATGCACGTCAGGTGTATTTCTTGGTACTGGACTGTGAATAATTTTCTAGTCAACATTGCAGGTCAAGAACAGCTTTAGACTCTTTAAAGTGTCAGGTAAAATTTGATGATGATGCAAAACAATTTAACAATCAAGAAACTTTGCATTTCTCCCCTTCCAATTGATGAAATAACTTAAAAGTCAGATTGTCAAATTACAACATTATATGTGTAGTAAACAAAGTCTGCAGGCAGTTCTGTTTGAGGATAATACTGGAAATCTCCAAAGAAACCACTTTTTATCAGCTCTGTAAACACATCCTTCACCATTTTTCTATGCATATCTGAAACTGAACCAGGATAGTGAAACAGCTTGCACTAAGGAATGCTCATGAAATGAGAAGCTTTAGTTGATTTTAGTGAATTTTACTAAGAAAACCTTTTGGGAACCTCAAGTCATTAACTGCTATCTATTAAATTGATAGCTGAACATTCAGTTAATATTATTAATTATATGAAAACACCACAGATGTTCCAGTTCTTACAGAAACTATGGTAATGCACAACAAAATGACTTGAAGTCCTTTGAAGTTCAGACAACAGTAGCTAATTACTTTTACCATTTATATTGCACTTCTCATCAGGTTTATTGTAGAAATTAAATTATGACAAAGTACTGTCCATGAATTCCTGATTAAGCCCAAATTATATTCCTAAAGTTACTCTGTTCATCAGTTATCTGAGACTCTACTGCTGACAAAGACGCTGGTTTGTTAGCTTGGTGGCTGAACAGATGGCCTAAAGGAGGGGAAAAGCTGACTATACATAAAGGAGAACTAAAACTCTTGAGACAACAAGAATTATCTATTTCAAGTGAGGGCAATAGTAATCCTGCCAGTAATTCTGTTTCATGGTGAAGGTAGTTTCATAGTATGAACCTCAGCCAAGGTACAAAGCCAACATTTCAGCATTCACTCAGCCTCCTTACCTGTAGCTGAAATTTGGCAGCTAGCTGTCGGTACTGTGGGGAGTTGGGATCACTAAGCTCAGGTGTGTACTCCTGATCAGTGAGGGTGACACTGAATTCCACCATTTGCTCCACAGGCAGTTCTGGGACTGTATTTGTTCCCAGCTCCTGGAAAAGAAGAAGGGAGGGAAAAAAAGGGGGAGAAATAGAACTAAAGTGATTCCCCCCCCCCCCCCATTTCAATATTTAACAGGTAGAAAGGTTTCCTTTTAAGCCCATCCCCAAAATAACTTTCTGAACCATATCCTACAAAAGGCAAGGGTTCCTAGCCACATCTGTTGTCTTAATTCTTCTGCTTTTGCAAACAAGTTTCTACTTCTGTGACTTGAAAGTTGCCTTTGATACGCACAAATGAAGGCGATGAAGAGAAACAAGCAATTTTTTGCACAGAGAGTGTTACCAAGTCTTCTTATTTCCATCATCATTGAAGTCATATAGCTTTACTTGCTGCACAAATGAAGGCAATGAAGAGAAACAAGCCATTTTTTGCACAGAGAGTGTTATCAAGTCTTCTTATTTCCGTCATCATTGAAGTCATATAGCTTTACTTGCCACTTTGAAGGAAAGCGTGTGACATCAAGGAGAGTGACAAGCAAATGTTAAAAGCTAGCTGGTATCCTATCCTCAGAAAACCCATGGTCAACCAGAGCAGACTGCCAGACTTTCTGTTACTGTTTCATGTTTAGACATTTAGACATACCTGTGTTACATCTTTCCTGTGCAGTTGACTTTACCGCTTTTAAAAGTACTCTTGTTTTGTTTGCTGTTTCCAACAGTATTTGCAGTTTTGGCCTACACTTACTAATTTTTTCCTTCAATTATGTTGAACTCCAAAAGCCAACTCATTTGTAGGCTACAACATGCTGGCCACAAGGAGGAAAGCCACTGTGGGTGCATTCAGAAAGATTTCCTCATTAATCCTAGATACAAAGTTACACATTTGCTAATTTTAAGATCAGAAGGTATCTGTTGTTCCTTATTCACAAGCAGAACTGAGCTTCAAATTTCAATTCTTGGAACCCAAGTACCTGAAGAGATGATGCAGAGAGGCCACTCAGGAAACTCCTGCCTTCTGCCAATCTCTCAGTCCTTCTTCACAAATCTTGTACTAATGTTAACACATAAAGTTCCACTACCAATGTATTTTATTAAACGAAAAAAAAAGCCTCAGTTTTAGAGGAACGTATGTTTCATGTTGTATCTAAAAATACAGCTCATCAGTTAGAGAAAGAGCATTCTGTAATGTTCTATCATATAAACAGAAGATTAAAAATATGCACTTTCCATATGGCTGCCCTATGACTTTTGAGGAGCCAGCCTTCAGGGGCTGGTCACAAAGGACTGGGCTGAGAAAGACCGAGGAGGCTTACATCATGGAGGATCTGGTTAATGTCAATCTCCTGGTACACCTCAAACATCACAAATAAGTGATTTTAAAACAATTTTTTCCTCATATTCTATCTGTTCTTTCACTCCAACAGCTATAATACAGGTAGGTAACACACAGTTGAGAATATTAGGGTTATTTTGCTTTCTTAGATCCTGAGGATATAATCATTTCAGACAGCAAAAATAGCATTTATCTGGGATCACTCCAGTGCGATTCCTGTGCTGGAGCTGAGAGGCTTGCAGAGGCGGGATGGAGAACAATGGCAATTTGCCAGGGGTGTGATGGGCAAGGCTTCAGCCATCATTTCTGCCCTCAAATTCTTGGTAGCAGCAGCACCAAGACCTTGAGTTCACCCACGTGGGGAGGAAGCTGTAAGAGCCTCTTCCTACAGCCAGTACGCACAAACAACAAAAAAACCCCAGAGCAGCTTTTTGAGGGGCTGCTCTAGAAGGGCAAAATTTTTAGAAATTGGAAAAAAAATCCCAGAGCAAAGCAGAGGGGAAATACATAGGATCACCTCCCACCTGGGGCTCCTCAGCAGCAGGATCCACCCTTGGGACCTGTTGAGGCCTTGGTCTCTCTCCAGAGGGAGGTTCCAGAAGCTTCCCTGAAGCCAGGCTGCTGCACTGAGTAGAACCACCTCCCTGCTACCCCCAGGCACAGCAGCCAGGACAGGGAAAATAACAGCCCCTCCTATCATCCCCACCCCATCTCAGATGTAATGTGTGGCAGCTGCTGTAAACCTGCAGAGGAGGAGGCAGCCCCCAGCACCATGCTGTGTGGCTGTGCTGAGGAGGCATGGGTGGAGATCCCCTGGTTGACAGCTGGCCGTCTGGCAAGCAGAAGGCAAGAAGGTCCAGTCCTGTTCCCTGTGTTGCGGGAAGCTCGGAAGGTATGCATTTTTATGTTATTTAATGAAGAGCAAGGTTACAAAACAGTGCAAAATAGGCAATGAGGCCCTCATTAAAAGAATGATGTCTCTGCCTAAAAGCTGGTTGCCGTATTTTTATACTTTCTACTGTGTACACAAGAAACATTATGCGCTATTCCAGTACAGAACAGGTGCTAGTAAAACCCTTCAGTCCTACTAGCAGTAACAGAGGGGTGCACTCATGGTTTGTAAGCACTAAGTGTTTATAAGGCTTCTCCCCCTTTTCTGCTAGCTGTGCTGAAAAGGGTGGGTGAAAAAGTGAGATAGGAGAAGAGGCTGTCCTCACCTTCACAGGAGTCTTCGTGTCGTTAACAATTTCATTGAGCAGCGTGCCGTTAGGGACTGGTGCATACGGAGAGAGGGATATGCCAGAAGAGCCTGGGGGGGTTTAAAGTAAAAATCAGGCAAGAACAGGTTTGCACATCAAAAATCGTCCCCTTTCTCTGTTGGACGGGCGTCAGCTCACTGGAGAAGCTTTCCTTATGGAGGGTGTGTTTGAGTGCAAACCTGTGCTAGTGAAAAGTAGTCATGGCCTATGGCATGGGTAAAGCGGCTACTTTTTATACAATAGACGGCCTTTCTTTCTAGGTAAAAATATCAGTAATGTTGCATGTGTATGACTGAAGGTAAAAATGGCACTGCCTGTGCATCAATGAAATTGTGTCAATTAAATAATATTTGATCATTTCCTGTCATACTGCATTATATATCAACAAATGTCTAAGCTTAATTTTGCCAATTGAGATATTTGTCTCTATGATAGCCACCTTTCTTTAAGGCTCAATTTAAAGTAATGAGAGGCTTTGAGAGAGTTTTCAAGCTAGAGGCAAAATTACTGTGCTGGAAGTCACCATCAATCAGATTCTGTCATATTTCGCCCTCATGAAAATATGTGTGCAAGATGTTTCCTCCTTGAACCAAAATACTCATATTTACACATTTTTATCACTACATAAATGTATAACATTATTTTAAGGAACACAATAGTGTTGGTAGGTCTAATTGGAATAATCTGCTCAAATTAATGTCTTAGCATCACTGTGACTTTCTGGCTAAAGTAATTCGTTATTTTCATCTGCTTGATTATTTTGGCTAAAAAATGCAGCAGCTGACACTCTAAATGTTATTTCATAACTGAAGCAAAATTAGCTCTACTCTCTACAGGTGAAACTAGGAAAACAAATGTGTTTAAAGGCCGTGAAACAAACCTGGAATGCTACATTTGAGTAGCAGACATGCTGTAAAGAAATAAAAAAATACTTCTTAGAGATTATTTTGCTAAAGCATTTTAATTGTCCTTCACTGAACTTGTCATGCTTCTACTGCATTCATTAAATTATACAGCCTTCTCAGATCTATGAATCACTGGTTTTAGCAATTCTATTTTAATGGGCAGATGCACAGCAAGTAGATTTGATTTTACCTGTAGAAATGGAAGGAATGTCTTCCAGCTTTTTGCCACCTGTTTTCTCTGTGGATATTTCATCTTTCCTATCAATCAAATAGAAATGAGTGATTTAATGATCAGCATGCTGTACTGGCAATGGCAAAGGTGTAAAAAAAATGTAGAAAGGAGCTCTGTATTAAGTGTACTTTAAATGAGATAAATTATTTCTAATGGAATATTTGATAAGCTGGTTAAAGAGGCAATGAAACAATAGATCATATTTTATGTTCAACAGTTTATACATTTCCTTTCCTGTCCTTCAATATGGTATTTGCTCTTACAACGAGCAGAAATACTGATTTGGTATATTCCTCCCCCAAGGACTACCAATCCTCTCAGGAGTCTGCTTGTGAGGTTTCATCACTGATTTTCTCTAAGCAATCAGAGGGATGGGGTCACAGAGATTAAATCAGTGCACAGGGTCTGCTTTTTCTCTCTTTGAAATCTATAAATGGTTGACCACTGACTAAAGTGGAGGCAAGACTTCTCGTACATTATCTAAACCAACTATTGTCTCCTTTGCTATGTCTCATCCTGTCAAGACGGTTCAGTGAAGGCTTTGGGCTTCTTCTAATTTTGGAGCCAATGGACATTTCATGGTTCCAAGGGTGTTTCATATGGTTTGGTATGAGGACAGGGTGGGTCCTTATTTTTCAGTTGTCCGCCTGCTTTATAATATCATAAGGATGCTTCCAACTAATGATAGATTCAAACTGGATTCCTGGATTTGTTTTTGTATTGTTGATATTACTTCCCATTGTAATTTTAACAGTCATGTGCTGATGAATAGATTTTGTAACCGCGACTTTTAGCTTGCCTGAAAAGCAGAAGTGGTGTATGTATATAAGTACATTTTATAATAGATGTGTTAAAGATTCCTGCAGTTAAGGCTATAGAATAATTTCTTCTCTAAAACCAAATTTTTATTTATTTGTAGCTTTTGGAAACATTTAGACTCTTAAATAAGAATCTTCTAAGTCACATTTTGAGATTTTTCTTTCCTGAAATTGGGGGATGAAGAATTTCAGTTGCTTTGGGTTCTAAGTAGAGTGTGGAAAAAAACACATCATAAAATAAAAAGCCCAATCATGGAAATAAATGAGGATAGAATTTCTCAAAATTTCTGTAGAAACAGCTGTTGTTAAGGCAGTGCACACAGGTGGAGTGTTTGTGAAAACTGGTGTGAGTGAAAGAACTAAAGGCACTGCAAATGCATAGTGTGGTGTTAACTGAGACAACATGAGGCTTGTAGCACAGACAGAAAAGATGGCTGGGCTGTGTTTCTAGACAGGACCAATCTCGATGTTTAATAGCATAAATAAGGAACATGAACAACTCCTCATTTACCACATCCTCTGGATATCTTGTGCGATGAGAACTAAAGTAGTATTTGTAATGTTTTCACAATGTTAACTAATTATGTGTTGTGTCTTTAACTGGAGATTGGTCTCTTGTCTACACGGCATCTACAGAAGATACAAAACGTTTCCCAAACCACACAGTAGTAAAGATGAAGTCCAACAATGCATAATTGTGGCTGCCTGTATTTCTTGCTAAAATATGAGTAATTTCATAGAATTTACTTCACCTTCTGAATTGTGTCTAGGGAAGACCATACTGTTCACAAAAAGTAAGAACTCTGAGATCAGTCACTTCACTTATTGCCTTGCTGCTGCTGTTTGCACTAGACTGAGTGCAGAGACCTCCCTTTGGACTTCCAGGGGAGTTTAATTAGGCCCTACGTTATTAAAAATACATTTCTGAGGAAGAACACTCAAAGCTCCCATATCATAATGAATAAAGGTGCGTAAGACCTCTGTGATCATGAGACAGTGTAACTTAGGAAAGGAAAAGATTATTTACTACACCTGAAAATCTTAGAAAATTTGAAAGAAAAAGTAATACATTAATCAGATAAACTGTGGACAATGATTTGTTTGGCTGTACTATAGTACTTATACGCAGAGAGACAGAGTTCAGTATTGTAACTTTAATCCTGCCATTCTCAGACTTCCAAGTGTTGCCAGGAGCATACTTTCTTTCCAAGTATTTACGGAATAAAGCATCACATTAGTTAACACTATCATGACATCTAAAAATACAGGGGAAAGCTAAAGTGAAGGCAGAGTTTTCATATTATTGCTGAATGTAGGCCCCCAGATGAACTTTCGTTAAGTGCTCTGACTTTCCTTTTGAGAATTAATAGCAATTGCAGGTAATTTTTTGTCACGCTCCCAGTCAACACTAGTCTAACTGAATGCTGTGGCTCTTTAGGGTATTGTGCTCACATTAGTCTAGGAAGACATTCTGTGGTGTCTCAAAGTGAACAAGCAACTCAGACATTTGGCCACCTTCGTTATTTGTGATTCAGTTACTGTGTACTATGATACATACAGGATACACATCTCTCGCAGCACACACCATATACACCACAGTGCTATCTGTCTATCTGTTCACATCCACGCACATCTACACGTATCTTTTTGAAAAAAGGCAGTAACATTAAGTGGCAAGGTTCTACTTGTGCTACTTACCTTTCCTGGAAGGTTCTATGTTTTACTCGCTGCAAAAAGATTAAGAAAAACAGCGTTTTACTAGTGGGTGTATCCAACCATTGAGCAGAATCCTGTTAGCTCTCTTGTTTACTGTACTTTTACCTTTTCCTTCTAACACACGCCCCCTCCTCTTCCTGAGCAATACTTTGCCCTTATATAAGCAGATGGGGAGGGACTTGGTAGTCTCCCCCAGTTTCTAAACAAATGTCAGTAATCCTTACCCGTTGGATTATTTCCAGGTGCTCTTGGGAATTGCTGAAGTTTTTGCCAATGTCAAATATGCAGAAGGTTTCCCTCTGGCAGGCAGTAACCCAGTTCTGATATTCAGAAGTATCAGGGATCCGATCCAGAAAAATACGGAAGGCTTCCCACACAGCTTCCTGGCAGACTGAGCAAGAAGAAAGGGGCTGGGGATGGATGCTTTGTAGCAAAAAGTAAACTTGAAAGCCTTTTTAAAGTGATTTGGGATTTAAACATTTGACTGTACTTAGTAAACAAATCCAGCTTCCAGGTATTTTTAGATATTTAGGTCTTTTAGGTATTTTTGAGTTGACAGTCATTTGCATTTATGCTGAAGGATTAACCATTTTTTAGTTAAGGATTGCTAATTTCCCTCATTTTAAAAGAGAGATTAATGACATCATCATCATCATCATCATGAATAAGGAGCACACACAAATGACATTTCCTTCACCTCAAAGGCACATACATACAAAGATAGATACTGGATGTTCTAGTGAGAGCAAATAGGGAGGCAGAGAAAAAAATAATCTAGTGGCTATCGTACTTGAATAATCATAATTTTAACTGTATACAAAGGTTTTGTACATCAGTATGGTTAACTATGCATAGAATAAGCTAAACAGAACATATTTAAGATTTTGATATTCCTCACACATATAGCGAAATATTTTAATGGAAAGAAATTGTAAATGCAGCAGGCTAAAATGATTTGATTATATTCCAGGTTTTCAGTGTAATTAATTGGTCTTAATCTTAAGGACATTCTGCAGCAGGTACATGCTTTTATGTTGCTTTAAACACCTCTGGAAAAATTGGATGACTTAGTATAGGTAAAATTCCTTTGGAAGGAACGTGCTTTCCTTCCTCTCTACACAACTGTACACAGTCATTTGTTCAATGTTAAATATCTCCTCCGTGGTGATGAATTGCCTAGTTAAATGCCAGGCTACGACAGACAAGATTGACAGGTACTGTGGCTGCAGAGAGAACAGTAGTGTTCTGCATCACTTGGGGAAATGAAAATCAGCATAACGAGAATAAGACAGTGGGGGAGATTTTGAAAAGGTGATATTCAGGAACGGCTCTCAGAGAGCTTATTTACTGGATGCAAACTGACTTAATTGCATGAGATTATGTAAAAGACCTGATATAATAATGGAGACTGATAGTTTTATATATTCTCTTGGCTCACTCCTTATGCAAGAAAGCTGTGAAGTTCAGCTGTAACATGTTACAAAATACATTAGAATGCATATTTGGGTTTGGTGTCCAGTTTTTTGGTCTATTTTCTAGCAGTCAGAACTCTGTCAGGCATTTCAGGGAAAACTTGTAAAAGATAAGTTCCTGCTGCAAAGACCTTGCTCTCTAGCACTGTGCGTGAGGATCACAACATGCATGAGTACGTGAGGGTCCCCTCCCTCAGGAGCTAACAGGTAGGTTATAAAGTGACTGCTCAGAAATACTTTATAGAGTTTACTTTCCCTTGATGATTCTGGTAAGACAGGTCTTGGATATATCTGCAGAAGTGAGTGTTTGAGGGTCACCGACGGCCAGGTGGGGCTACACTTCTCAGTACACTTTTACCAACATCTTGATGAAGTCTCCTCTTTTTTGTAAGTTGAAACCACTTCTAAAAGATTCTGGAGGATAAACTACTGCCTACCTGACTAACTATACTAATATGTCCTTGAATTTCTGTTCAGATACCAGCCCTTCCCCACACCTGAAATATTTGGGTTTCACTTAACCCACTTTACACAGCCTCAAACTAAACATAGAATGTATCCTGGCTGCACCTGAGTCATGTTTAAAATCACTGAGTGGTCCAAAGAGATCCTCAAGCTAGCACAGAGCCAGCCAGGGAGTGCTGCTCTCCTTGGACTTTCCTGCT
>NW_009621913.1:0-1231 GCF_000690535.1 Cariama cristata
CACTAAATCTCTTGCTTTAAACATCGCTCCATACCCGCAAACGCCTGAGCGCACTGCCCTGAAGATGCCAGGATGCAAGACTTAAGTGGTTTGAAATGCTTCAAGAGTTGGGTGGGTTTTTTTTTTCCCAATGACATATAATCAAAGCTGACACTTTCCAAACCATCTCAGTCCCTGAAAATGGTGTGCTCTGTTGAGGCTGTCCCTGCTCACTACATCCACCGGCATGGACGTTAGCTGGCTTTTAGCCCATTTAACCTGTGCTGTGCTCATTCCACACCATCCCTCGTTTTGCCGTCACCACACTGCATGGTCCCAAATCCCACGTGGGGTTTCGGTGCATCGGGGCTGTCTCTGACAGCAGGCGGAGTGGACACGCTGGGCACCAGTACCTGCCATGGCTCAGCCTGCCCTGCTGCATCTCCTGCACCCCACGGCCACTCTCCGCGCTGGGAGGCACCTTGGGGGGGACCTTCCCCTGACTCCCACCGAGCCTCTGATCAGCTGCTCCCCCTGTTTGCCTGCTGTCATCCTGTAAATACCCGCACACTTGTTTTCTCCCGGCCCTTTCTGATACCCCCAGCCTCCCACAGCATCCAGCACCAGCACTCCTGGGCTGGCTCTTCACCACCGGCAGCAGTAAATCACCTAAGGCTGCACGTTCAGAAAGCTCAGAGCCCTCAGTTTTGCCGTCATCTTTCATTCCCTTCAAGTGTCAACCAGCAGCGGTGGGATCCAGCTATACCCTCTGGGCCATTGCCCAAAATCCCGAACAGAAAGCATTTACTGATCCCTTCTTCTTCTCCCGCGGTTTTATGGCGGGCTGGGCCGTGCCCGCAGGCATGGCTGGGTGCGGGTGCTGCTGCCCCATTTCCCCTGGGCAATCTCCACAGTCCGGTCTCTCACCTTGATGCTGGGCAGCTTTTTATGATTCATGGCTTTCAATTTGCATTAATTTTCATGTTTGTTAAACAGATTTCTATTTTAAGCTGCGTTCTCTTCCTCTCAGAGCCAGGATGGGTTTTTTAACCATGCTGCCTCACCTGTTAATGCTCCTGGGCATTAACCAGCGGGTCTCACCCACCCCCCCAGCTTCTGCTGCCCTGCTCCTGGTTCTGCTTTCCCTCCCAGCTCCCAGCACCTTTGGACTCGGGCTTTGGAAAACCACAGTTGGAGGGACCGAGCTCTGCTGGCAGCTGCTTCGCGCTGCTTTGGCCGGTACTCTGAGGAC
>NW_009621913.1:1262-1917 GCF_000690535.1 Cariama cristata
CGAGGGATTTTCCCTGAGAGAGGGTGCTGTGGAAGGGCTGACAGCAGGGATTTGTCCTCAGTGGTTCCTGACCCACCCCGGACACAAAGTTTCTGCCCTCCCCACTGAGCATCCCTGCTGCTGGCTGCAGGTGCTTTGGAAAGCCCCTCGCTGCACCATCCTGTCCTGCCCCAGCCCCTCGCTGCACCGTCCCGCCCCGGCACGGACGGGCACATGGGATGCACAGCTCAAAACGCAGCAAAGCGTTGCCCAAACCTCACCCTCGGTGCAGACGGTCGGAGCTGACCCAGCTCGGCCCCGGCAGGCGCAGGCACATGCCTCACGTGAGGGGTTTGTTCTGCCCTGGGGAGTTCTGCCGCCCACAGAGCTCCCGCTGCTGCATCCCCTGCCCGGTGCTGAGCGGCACCGTGGGTGCACCCAGCGACAGCCCGGGCTCCGCACCACCACGTCCCGGTGCTGGGGCACATCACGTAGAGCAAGCGATTTGTCGTCACCACACTGGCGGCTGGCAGCAAACCGAGTTTAGCTCAGGCTACAATGAGAGGCTGGGGGCAACTGGTGCCAAACGCACATTTGCTGGGGGCTGCAGATGTTGGGGACAGCCAGCGCAGCCCCAGCGTGGCCAGGAGCAGCTGGTTGCATATGAGCCCCCCCC
>NW_009621913.1:1969-2735 GCF_000690535.1 Cariama cristata
CCAGGGCTGCGGCTGCACGAAGGAGGATGCTCCAGCTCAGCCATCTGGCAGTTTCCTGGCAAATGCTGTCCCAAAACACCGCATTACCTGGGAATGCCACCCGGCCCACCACCCTCCTGCTGCCCCACCGCTCCCCACTCTGACGGGCAGGCTATGTGGGTGCCTCTACAAGGTGCCTGGCCCTCGGAGCCCTGCACGCTCCCAGCATCATGACCCCAGGATGATTTGGTGTAGGGGGTCACTGTGAGCAAAGCTTGAAGGTATTTAGGTACCCAAAATGTGGATGCAGCAGGCTCTTTCCAGGTCCCTGCACACAGAGGCAGCTGCTGCGGCTGCTGCAGCCCTCCCTAAGTCTTGATCTGCATCTTTAATCCCTCTAATGCCTTTGCAAACCTGTCCCTTGCTTTCCCGTGCCCCAGGTCCCCACTTGTTACGATGTTCCCTGGTTGCTGTGTGCTCCAACTGCAAAAAGAGCTGCCCTGGCTTTCAGGGAGAGCTGCTCTGCCCTAGCAAATGGAGATGCAACTTTACTCCTACTTCCAAGAAATGTGAGTGAGAAAACCTCCCCGCACACCCAGCCGAGGCGCGGGGCAGGCAGTGCTGCCTGTGGGCAGGAGGAGTGATGCCAAACCTGGGGGGCATGGTCCCAGCCCAGCCCCACACCTGGGCAGGGCACACGGCAGGAGTGCCGGCAGACCCCAGGTGCGATGCCCTGGCTCCGGAGCTGCAGGGCCGGGGGTCAGAGCCTGTGCCCGGTGGGCCAGGG
>NW_009621914.1:0-2082 GCF_000690535.1 Cariama cristata
CTCCGGTCAGGGTGACATCTCCCCATCCCGGGCAGGGGGCTGGGGGCTGCAGCCCGAACGTGTCCCATCCCGCCGGGCCTGGGCGTTGGCGTCAGACACCGGCTTTCCGTTCACCTCTGAACGTGCAAGGGGGGCTCGATCCCACCAGCAATTAAGCGATGAGAAAATGAGAAAAGTGAATATTCAGCTCGGTAGGAGGTAAGTTAAATTGCTGTGGGATCGCAAGAATACTTTTTATTCACGACTTAATTGATTTTTCAGGTAGAACTTAAAAAGTGGTTAAAAAATGACTGCATTATGAAAAAAAGCCAGCAAAGTTACTCTAACTAATCAACGGCTTCCTTTTTGCTACCTGGGAAAGGAACCAAACCGATTTATCTAATTTGAAGGTTTAAAACAGATCTTTTTATTAAAAGTTTACAATAATTTATGTATTTTGCAAATGAATAGAAAGTCTCTCGATATATATCATATGAATCACAATACAAAAATATGTGTAAAATTCTGTAATTGATCAATCCAGCCCTATTTTAGGCCTGTCAATTACTGGTTTAGCACAGAACCAAACATTACGTATTTAGGATATGGTAGTTAGGGTTATATTAGAGACCACGACTCACGGCACACGGGCCATGGGGAAAAAAAAGACCCAACATTTTCTCTGATTTACGTTTTGCATAAGTTTACAATAGTTCCTTTTTATAAAATGTACAATACCTAAGTACAGGGTTAATACACATATTCACAATGCGATTTCCTGAGTCTAAACTAAATCCGTTTCTGTGCTAACGCACGCTGCCTGTCGTGAGGCGGGGGTGGCGTTCGGGATGCAAAGGGAGTTGGCATCGGTCCCCCCCGAGGGACGCTCGGGTGCGGTTTCTCTTCAGGGTCGGGAGTTTTGTTCACAAGCTGTGTAAGGCACTCGGGGATACGCTGAAGGCTACAGGTATTACTAGAGCAGAGTACTTCAAATGATAGCCACCCTCCGCCAACAGCTTGAACAAGAAGCGCGGGCCTGAAATACACGGCGCAGGGCTGTTGGCAAAGCAAGGCGCAGTTCCAGTGGATCTCAGTTCAGACGGGTTGCTCTGCGGACGCGGCAGAGCCGGTACCACGCCGGCGGGACCCGGGCAGGGAGCGTCCCGACCGCTTCGGTGCTCCTTCACAAACCCTGCGCGTCGGAGCGAACGCGTCCACACGCGCTGCTCGCGTCCTTGTAGGTGAAACGTAGCCCTCGTGATCTCTGCGTAATGCACCTGGGGATACACGTGGTTTATCTGGCCCCCTGTCTTGCCGTTATTCGAAGGACACCTGGGGAACTTATAAACGACGCTTATAGGTGAGAAACTAGAGGGGTCGGCAGCCCCGGACTTCGGGCTGCTTGTCGGGGGAGCAGGCGCTTGCCAGCCTGAGAACTGCTGCGGGTCCCTCCCCGGGCTGCAAAGCCCCCCTTCCCTCCACCTGCACCGAGGCACGGAGAGTCTGCAGGGAAAAACCCCAGATTAGGGTAATGCCCCCCCCCCGCCGCGGTCCTGTGGCTTTGAGACCATCTTTTTAAAAGATGCGCAAGACCCAGAGGTGAGAAGACAGCAAATGAGATCTGACACAGCTCATCTCATGGACAAAGGGTGGCACCGTCTCCAGAGTGGCTCCGTGCCACGGTCAAGGACTCGTCATACAAACTCATCGTACAAAACCCCAGCAGCATCAAATGCAAAGTGACTGAAAATTGAGCGAAACCCCTTATGTTGAAATTAAGGAGCACGTTTAGGGAAAATTCCTCTCTGTGCATTTATAAGAAACAGTTTTGAAAGCATTCTTTGAGCCGTTTTTTTCTTTCCTATGTACACACCTTTTTACATATAAATATTAACATATACATAAGCATAATCCCTTATTTACACATGTACCTGTCCTGTACAGTTAGCTTTTTAATTAAAAAAACCCCACCTGATTAAGAAAATCTAATTAATGAGAAAGCGGAACTGAAATTCTAGACACATAGGCACAACATGCAAAAGCCTGGGCTGAGTAAACAGCGATGAAATGGGTCCGAGCCACTTTGGAACGCGCCCCTCGTCC
>NW_009621914.1:2118-25530 GCF_000690535.1 Cariama cristata
AGCCCCCCGGGGCAGCAGGGCCGCCCCCGCAGAGGCCCAGCCAGGGCTCAGCAGTGCCTTCGCCTGCAGGCGGTCACCTCAACCCTTGTTTGCGGTTCTTCCGAGTGAACAGAGTATTTTAAAAGATGAAGTGTTTAAGTAGAACTCAAAATGGATACGTGTTTTAGGCATGAAATGCAGAAGTCAGAATGTAGCTCATCATTGTAATCCCAGTATTGGTATTTGTGTCTGGTAGAATTGGAATTTGTTAAACCATTTTTATAATATAATCATATGCTGATATCAAAATCCATAACCTTTGACTTAAAATGTCATATTACTTCAGTACAAATATAACGCTTTTCGGAACAATTCATTTTCTTACATTTTTGTAGTTTAGCTCCCTTTGTTGGTTACACTGTCCGGTTTGAAACAGATGATTGATGTACAAGGATCTGGAGAGTTTTTAGAACTTCCGTATCGAGGGGTTTTCCTCGTAGCTTTATAAACTCCACGCAAGCTTTGGAAGCGGTGCAGGTACCTACAGAACAAAATAAATACAAGGATTAACTACAACTGCGCTTCTCTCTCCAACACATGATCTTTAGTCCCAAGCACGACAACATTTCCATTTCATGGGGTTTGCTAGATTGTGTCAAGCAGCTCTCAATCAAGTCTACAGTTGGAGTAGGCTTATCCAATTGCTGGTTTTTTTCTCTGGAAAAAAAAAGATGATTTATTAAATGTTAAATGTACTATTTTCTATAGGCTGTACCATACATTGTATTATTCATTTTTCTTAAGCAATACTCCCCTAATAGTTTTCAGGCAACGCTCAGAACACAATGATGATAATGATGAAGGACAAATTTAAAATTTGCCCCATCTAGCTTCACGCACCTTCTGAGGCCGCCTTTCCTCAGTGCCCCCACATCCCTCGCCTTCGGAGCATCCCACCGGGGCGAGCGAACTCCCGGGGGGGGAGGTTCTGCAGACCGGGACCCTGAGAGAGGGCGAGTGCCTGAGCAGCGACCTGCAACGTGCTGAGACACTGCCACGTCTGCGTTAAAGT
Source organism: Cariama cristata (assembly GCF_000690535.1). Classification (NCBI taxonomy): domain Eukaryota; kingdom Metazoa; phylum Chordata; class Aves; order Cariamiformes; family Cariamidae; genus Cariama; species Cariama cristata. The sequence continues at coordinate 3,170 of NW_009621914.1, forward strand.
CAGTAAATAGCAATCAGATGATTTGTTTGATAATTATGATTTAGAAGGAGGGCTACAGATTATTCTCCTATCAGAAATGGAAGGAAAGAAAAGCTCGGACAAGTCTAGCTCCACTTGGGAGCTGAGAATGAGCTGGTAAAGGCTGCCTAGTTCTGCCGAATTTGGGGGCAGAACATGCCCTCCAAGCAGAAACGAATCCCCCCCTCCATTTCCAAACCTGGGGTTCAATGGCCATCCTGTATGGACACACATCTCCACATGTCGCCAGGATAGTGATAGATGCTAAATTGTACTGCTAGGCACGGGGGACATCACAGGGACAACGCAGCGGTACAAGCTACTTCAGAGAGAGTTGATTCCTACTGATCGTTTTATGTCAGTACAATGGGCAGAGAAGGGAGCTGTGTCCCGACGAGGACAAGTTAATAACCTGCGGAACCAAATTTGACCTCCTCAGGTGAGGAGAGGTGGCACAAAAGGACATCTCGGCCTTAGGTGGAAAGGGTGGCTGCCTTCGAGCTGCTCTGTCCCTTCCTCGGCTCCCTTCTTGGACCGTTCCTCATCGTTTTCACACTTAGCTACGAGACCAACGTCAGGCAGAAAGGGAATTTCTAGGGCAAACGGAGAGCAGAATAGTTCAGCCAATGACTATAAAGGAAGAGAAACCCCCATTCCCGGTCCCTTTTCCCCCAAACCTCCGGGTAGGTACAGGGAATCCCCCCTCCCCAGCACGGCCCTCCTGCACTGTGCAGGGAAGACATTAACCCTTCCCAGCCCGCCCGGCCGCCCAGCAGGTCCTGCCCGTTGGGTCCAGCGGCTCGTCCTTCCCTCTCCAGGGAGCCCTTCCCACGGCCTCCAGACAGGGGCTACGCTGCTCGCACATGGAAAATAAAACCCCAAGAATTTTAACAAGCAATTCCTAAAAAGACATGGAACTTAGAAGAATCAAGAGTAAATAATACAGAATTTTAAAGATGTCACTTGGTTTTATGTCTGAGTATGTCACTCCAAATGGCAACCAGGTAGGCAGCGCTGGGGCAGGGAAAGGAAGTCACAACGAGTTTACGTGAAGGCAAACAACGGTGCTGTGCACTCACTGAAGATCGCGCCCGCTGCCATTTCACGTGTCACTTAAATGCTGGCTGGGGCACTGTCTGGCAGGCTGACGTTTGCTTATTTTAAAGGGAACACAGTTCCCATCCTCTCACCATGCAGTCTTCTGCCACAGAGATTTTTTTTTTTCAGAAAGCTGTAAAAATGGGACAAAAGAAGCGTTTCAAAAATGGTAATGGATGGAGCTCTGATATTTGTGCACCTGAGCATTCACTGCTTGTGAAAAACTGCAGGTTCACTGAAATAGCGCAATCCAGAAATGCAATTCGTCAAAGATTATGGATAAACTGTCATATGGAAAAGGAATGATTGCCTTCATTAGCCTGTTATTATTACGCACAGCCTCATACCAAGGGTGCAATGGAAGGAGAGATATACAGAGATAGACAGGTTTCTTTCTTTAGAAATGGTACTAAGGGGATTTGCTGGGCGTTTGTTTAAACACACCACCCTGAGCTGTAAATCCCATTTTGCATGCTCCTGCCTGTCGTATGCCCCGGCAGGACGCGAGGAGGCTGGCGGTTATGGATGAGACCATCCCCAGTGAGGCTCAGCAGATGGGCCATCTGCCCTCGCAGCCAACGCCGACCCGCGCATTAGCAGCACGAGCGACCATATGGCTGAGAGCAGCCGTCACCGTTAGCGTTGGACATGCATCTCTTACAGTGGCTGGGGGAAACAGGAGAGAGATCCAGGGAATAACAAAAAGGCACCTAAAACACATAGGCGGTAATTCAACTCACTAAGTTAATACTTTATGTTATCTCACTCTGCTTACGTTAAGCAGAGTTGATCATCAGTTGAGACACAGGTGCAAGTTTAAATTGGCTGAAAATGTGAAATAATATTTGCTTGAGCATCCTAACAATAAGCGGGGAATGTCACCAGGAGGAGGGCTTCATGGTGTGCCCAGTGTTACAGCCAGTAACCTCGGCGGCTATCTTGCTGAAAAGGCCAAAGACACAGTGAATTTGGGGACTAAAATAGTCCCTTCGAGCCTGGAGGTGTCCTGCTTAGGGCCGGAGTGCCAGGAATTAGAAGAACGAACCTGAGTCAGTGGCTTCAGTCCCCAGCGCCCGTCAGCTGAACGTCTTTCATCAGCCTGGGCTCATCCCAGCCTGGCGGTGGCATTGCCGGGCGGTGGCATTGCCGGGCGGTGGCATTGCCGGCCAGTCCTTCAGGCAGCCAGGGCACTGCAGGGAGGGCAAGAGATGCTGGAGGCATTTCTAAAGCAGGTCACCCCTCTCCCCCAACGGAGAGCCCGCCGCTACGAGCCCCAGACTCTTTTATCGTCTGTGAAACTTGAACACACCTGGAACGCAGCTGCCCTCTGCGAGATGTAGGTGGGCCAATAAATCAGCCTCCTGGGCCCCTTAGCATACGCTGTGGGCAACCATGGCTTCCGAGAGCCCTCGCACAAACACTGCCGTCACCGGGGCCAGATCCCACCCTCACTTGGGAAACCACAAGCTTTGTACTCGTATGTGTGAATGCAAATTCTCTCCTGTCTTCCCACTTCTCACCCACGCTAAGAATAAAAAGGTGGAGTTTCATTTTCATGTTACGGAAAACAGGCTCGGCTTGGCTTCCTTTGTATTTTCCCCTTCCTCTCCCAGCAGATCCACATGCATGAGTAAATTGATGCGTATTCAGCTCCTCTTCTTATAAATGCAGAGAAGCCAGTGGTATCTGCTGCATGGGAGGAAGTCACAGAAAACTGGGACATAAGAAATGATGAGCAGAATGAAATATTGAGGGGATTTATTTAAGCATTTCAAATAGAAAACAAAAAGTGGCCATTTAGTTCAAATAAGTTCCGCAGAATGGTGAATATTTCATGTCAGGGAAGATGACGGGACAGGTCCCTGGCGAGGAAGAGGAGACAGCCTCTCTTTTTTCTTTTCCTTTTTTTTTTCTTTTTTTCTGCTGAGAAAGAGGAAACTCTCTGCTAGTTGCAACAAAATTATGGTGATTTACAGTAGCTAAAGATCAGGCTAATAATAGTTATGGATCTTTCAATACTTACACAAATTACAGCTGCAACCACGGCTGGGAAAAAGTGCACCTTATTTTTTAAGACATTATTTTTTGCTAATACCTGACTATGCAAGCCAGATGAGCGGTTGAAGACCACTCATGCAATTTCCCTCATTTAATTCTCTACTGAGTGAAAATAAGTCTCTGCAAAAATTCAGAGGCTTCTACAGGAGCACCATCCTGCCTAAAGCTAAAAAAAAAAAGGGTGCTGTGGGCAAAGCCAGTTTGACTGTAAAAACTTCACTGTACCTTTTGCCCACAGGGCTGATCTGTGCGCGCAGCAGCTCCATGAGCAACCAGCGCCCGCAGCCAACTTCCATGCTCGCCGTTTCTGCGAGGGCTTGATCTGGTGCTGCCCGATTCCTGCGGCGCAGGAGCCAGTGGGAGCTTCCCCAGCTGCACCCTGCCCCGGGAGCCCGGTGCTGTCCCCCGGGAGCCCCGGCTTCCCCCAGCCCCTGCCCTGCCTTCCCCTGGCCCTTGCTCACCCTGCAGTAAATACCGGGCAGTAGGACCAACCGCATTTACGGCCACAGTCAAATGGCTTTTGTGGCACGAGTATCAGTTACTAGCTCCAGGACTCTCAGTAATCAGCGGTCTTTTACTGTCCACTTAATTTGTCACTAAATTCTTAATTTTTACTTTGATTTCAGCATTTAAGAATTAAGTGCACTTTTTGCAAGACATGCCTGTGGATCTACCTATAGTATATTTTGCTCCTGACCATAGTGATTTGGAAAATTCTGGGGTTTTTTCCCCTCTTAAAATAGTCAAATATACCAACTGAAGGAAAATTACCCGACATTATCCATTTATGTTGATAAACTTTGTGACCATACACTATGCAGAAGAACTATTCAAGAGCATAAAAGCATTTCACTTCATAAATATTTATAGAACTGGAATCTGAAACGCTGTTTCTGGGGCCCTGGGCCCCCCTGAAGCTTTTCAGCATCTTCAGGGGATTGGGGCGAGCCTGGAGCCGCGTCAGGGCGGGTTGGGGATTTCAGGCATCACCTCTCTAATGCGAGCTGCCTGCGCTGAGCCCTGACCTAGATCGGAGCGCCCGGCCTCCGCCCTCCGCCTCCCATCACTGAGGCTCCGCTGGGGTTGTCACTAACGAGGGTAACAACCAGCACGTCTGGCTTTTAACCATTTCTGTTCGCTTTTCTTCACAATTTTATGCCATATACAGACCCACATGCAGGGCAAAGCTAGGTTTTCAGTGTCAGCATCAGACCCACGCAGTGTAAGTGCAGAGTGCCAGGGGCTCTTGCAGCACCATTATAGCCTTACTCGTCTGTCTTTAATGGAGGTGGGAGGACAGCTGACACGGATATACTATACACTACTTCTGCTACAGGACAAAATAGTGTTGATCCTTTAAAGCTTAATAGCAGGGGTTTTCAAAGCTCTTTCCTTCCATTACAAATGATTTATTTGTGATAAAATCTTTTAGAAATAAACTGGATGTTATTCATTTTACACACACACATACGTGTGTGTATATATATATATATACGCATAAAAGAAGTCTCTAGCGTTTTCTTTTCATGTTGGCTTTTGAAGCAGTGTGTAACAGAGAATGAGAAGCTTTATAATTAAAACTATTTGATGACTCCTATACCACCCAAAAAGCAGCACATGACAGCATGGCCTTGCTTCTTGTACTCCCACCAAAACAGGTTAAATTTATCTATTTTAACCATGCACTGTTTTTAGAATAATGGCTGATTCTGCACTAAAAACTATTTGTGTTGCCTTTAGAAAAATGGTTTACATTAATTGCTGGTATCATCCCCTAATTATTGGGGGTATTTAATTTGGGTAAATGGTACTTATGAGTGAACCTGTAATATATTTACATATACTTTTCATGTAATTGGTAAATAAAAAAGCCAAATAGTGAATCTGTAATACATTTACATATACTTTTCATGTAATTGGTAAATAAAAAAGCCAAATCTATGAGAAGACTGTCATTATAGTATTGGAAAATATGGTACGATAGCTATAAAATATATTTATGTATTGTGTTATATATAAAATATTAGATAACATCACTATTTGTTACATACCCAGAAAACATAAATAGCATTGATTTGTTCTCCAACTAAAGAATGTAAAATATTTGTCTTCTATATTTGCAATAACATGGATTTTAAAAGCTTCAGTAGCACTTAACCCTTACAGAAACCTCTGTTTGTAATGTATAAGCAGTAGGTTGATGGCTGGAATCCCTTACGTAGCGTATGCATCCGTCTGCTGCCGCGGCTGGCAGGGCTGAAGACGCCCAAGAGGAAATAAAGCCTTTAGCTGGGAGTGTCTCCACGGGGAGCTGGGGCTCAGGAATTTCATGTCTGGGGGACCCCTGTGAACAGACATCCCCCTGGTTCACCTATTCTGTACTACATCAGCTCTGAAGGGCAACGGAAACTCATAATTGAAACAGCTCTGAAAGACAGAAAAATAATAAAAACATTACAACCTGTCAGGAACCTGGTTGCTCACAAGCATTATTTCTTACTACAGATCACCAGGTCACAGGTACGAGATCAGCTGCAGCATTAGAACATGACATTTAAACAGGAAGGCTTCCAAAGCGGTTGGGAACCTAGTCAAGCCGTAAGTGCGGAACTAATGCAGAAGATGCAGGCTGACACCCCGACTGTAACTCGGGCTGCTCCTGGGGCAAAGGCAGCCCAAGGGCGAGCGTTCAGGGCAAGACGTCAGCCCCGATCTCAGCCCTGACGAGGAGCCCCTGGGTCCTCTGGGTTGAAGGCAGCTGCTTAATCTTACTGAAACATCCTTCTCTCCTAGATGACCTTTTCACAGCAGTTTTTAGGAAACATAGCTACAATTAACACTCTTAGAAATCTGTTAAATTATAAATTTACAGCCTTTCGGATTCTACAGTCACTCTCTCAGTACAATGAGCATAGGTTGAAAAGGTTGCTTTGATTTGACCATGCGTGAATATTTTACAGTCCTCTTACCTTCGTGACCATCACGGCATTGCTAACCATGCTGGTATCTCCTTGACAGCCGTTCTGACACTCATTTCATCAATTTGTTGCATCCCTGGGATGTGTTCTTGTTTATAACAAGAAGGAAACTGGCCGTTGGGGCAATCTGTCTTTAGAAAAAGCCATTGACAGAACAAAATTTCCTACATCTGCCTCTACAGATCTGTGTAAAAGGCCAGTACAGGTCTTAGTTACTTGGCCATGTTCTCCTTTCCTGGGGGAGGTTTATCTGGGATTTCTGATGACCTGGAAGTGCAGACACATCCTCTGTGCATACCAACCCCACTGCATACATGCGCCGAAGACCATCTGCATACATGCAGCGAAGGTGGTGGGCTTGGGATGTGCAGGACGGGAAGCACGCTCGTAGGTACTCTGCGCGGGGCTCGGGCTGACCTCGCAGGCTGGACACAACACGCATATGAAAGAAGCCCTCACCTTTGTGCCACTGTGGAGCAGATAAGAGGTGCAAGGAGACGTCCTGCTCCCTTGGATTCGGCAGAAAAGCACTCTCTGATTTTAGTGGAGCCCAAACCAGAGGTTTGTGGGAGATACAGAGCACCATCCCACGTACACACAGCCACCCTTCCGTTAACCTCTCCAGCGCAGTCAGTCTGGAGCCGTCCCGCACCCAATCTGCCTGCTGGCTGGGCTGTCCCCTCTCTGCCGTCAGGCCAGCACCCCAAGAACCCCAAATCCACATGCAGCGGGTTTAGCTGCTGCAAGGTTTTCCACCCAGGAGTCAGTCTGACCTACGGAATCTGTCTTACACTTGTCTTTTGCAATTGGGCAGTGTCTCCAAAAGAACAAACAAGTACCTGCAGCTCAGTTAACAAAGCCAAGTTGTCCATTACGCTTTTCCATGTGCGTTCTCTTGTGTTTCCGAGCGTTGCTGACCTCCTGCTGCAACCTGTCCAGCTTAGGTGAACCTCTGCTCCCTCAGCCACCTGCCTCTTTTCATACCATCTGTAGGAATTAGTAACTTAATGGGAATTACCTGACACGATTACTTGGTTTGGGGCTGGGCAGGCAGACACGCTGTCTTTCTGTGTCTTTAAAAAACCAGAATAAAACCAGAAAACGAGATGTTTAAGACTTGATAACACAGCATCCCAATAGCTAATAATACTAAACGGTAAGTCAAATATTCATTATTCCCGCTTAATTATCTAATCAAAAATCTTCAGAATTGTCACTCTTCCCAATACATCTCAAAACAAAACCTTCACAATATGTTTTTTTTCCTGTATATATCCATATTATAATAGCATTGGATACATAAAGTCCATGATATCATAGAATATCTCAAGCTGGAAGGGACCCATGAGGATCAGTGAGGCTATGATGATACATATGATACTATCAAACAGCTGTACCACTTTTTCAGACCTATCGCCTGAAATCTTTATGAATAAAGAGCATGAATTCACAAAAAGTTGTGCCTATCAATCAGCACTGTGAACTGGTCATAAAAAATTAAGTTTAATCTAGCTAATTTGCATTTATGCTCAAAATTTGCTTCTCTAGACAATAATTAAGTGTTTTGTCATGCATCTTGGCTCTCTATCAGAAGTGAAAGGACGAGGTCCCTGACAGGAGCCAAGGAAAGGTTCCTGCTAGTTTATGCTAGAGCATGCTCAAAAATATTTTTTTTCCTTCCTTTGCTATTATGTATAACAACTTCCCCAAAGGTTTGGACTGCTGCAAGCCTTGCAAATTAATGCTATGCATACAAAAATGTATTTGTATACATATATATGTAGGGGTGAGGACCCAAACATATTAATTTACAAATATAATGCATTTTTTAAAGAAAGTTTACTTTATAACACATTTTCCAGCTAATTAATTCTTCAGGCTAATACTGAGTTTGGTACGTTATAAAAATATGTGTCCTTATTATTTGCAAGAACAAAATTCAGGGGAAGAACACTTCAGACTTAATGGCAACTGAATGTGCCATGCCCGGGAGTACTTTGGAAAATGAATGATTAACTGAACGATTGTCCTTAAAAACAGCTCCGTGGACCAGGCTTTTACAATGGCAGTCTCAGTTCTGTACTGAATTATGCTGAATGTGTATTTCAATTATAATTACAGATTTGTTGGGTTTACCTCAGAAAAGCCTTACATTGCTGACAAAACAGGGGTGTGAAACAGACACTCACTGCGGAGTGTGTCTGGTCCACGCCAGGAGATGGGCAGGTTACGTAGAAATGTCTCGGTGGGGATTTGTTCCGAACTCCGGGCTCTGCCAGGAGCATGTCTCCAATTTTCTTTCTGAGAGAAAGACATGGGATGGAAGCTCTCGAGGTTTTGAGGGGGAAGCAGACACAACACAGAATTGCTGCTGCGGTGCACAAATTTGCAGGATGCTTACACCCTGAGAAAGCTCTTCGCTACTTCTCACAGATATAGGAACACCCATATTAATTATGCTGTGTATCAGATACCCCTGCAACAAAATAGGAGTGTGGGCTTCTTGATTGTAGGGAGGATAATGTAAAGGATTGTCCCAGGTACTGCCCTTTCTTACCCTGTCCAGAGAGCACAATCAAAAGTTACTGCCATAATGTTCTGCTTAGAAGGAAAATCTCAGCAGGTCTGCTTCAAATTCTTTTCCTATGGGAGTTAGCAAAACAGTAAATAGCAGCCTCTTTATAAACCGAGACCTCTCCACGATCAAAGAGCTTTCCCAGATGCGCCTCAAATCTGCACTGTGCTGAAGCTATCCTTAAGCACCAGCGATGTCGTTATTCCTGCCTGAGGACCTCCATCTCACCTCATCTGTAAATTCAGACTGACATTGTCATTTCCATGCATCTCAGTCTGTAACAACCCCTGAAACATTAAAGCAGAAATACTGTGCAATGAGACACCCTACGCTTTCGTATGAATTGACGATTACTAATCTGCCGGAAATCACTTTACTGGCTCTGAGCCAAATTCTGCTCTTTAGTGAGATCGAGAAAGTTCCCCGAGATTTACAGCGCAGTGAAAACGAGCAGCCTTGGAGTCATTTCCTCTGCGTCTTCCCAGGAATGCTGTTCGCTCAATTGGAGCCTTCTTGATGGCTTGAATTTCCCCTGCACAGTTCCCTTTAAACAAAGATGTTTTGGGTCATCCTGCACAGCAAAGACTTGCCAATTAGTATTCTAATAATGTAGGTCATTAGCCTTATCTCTGTACGCCTGTGAAGAAAGCCACTTACAACCCCTTTCAAAATGCATGAATATACACACACACAGAAGGCAGCCGATAGAACATTACAGGAAAATTGAAGCTCCAGCAGCTCATCATCTCCCCTGCGGATCATTTCTGGAAAAATGTGCTGCTGACCTTAAAAAAACCCAACCTCTTCTGACAACTGAAGTACACCAATAGAGAAGAACAATTTGATTATGGGATCAATGCATAAAGTGGTTTAAAGAAAAGTAATTATCTACAGACCAACCAGGTTCACAGGGACAGATCCAGCACGGCTGTAGAAGAAGGTGACCCCAGCGGGAGCGCTGTAGGCGTTCGCTGGGGGAAATGCCACCCGCCCCACTGCAGTGCACACTCGCACGTACTATCCACAGTTAAATAAAAAGATTACATTCTGAACATTTGAAATCGGTATTCCTAATTGCTGCCTACAGTAGGAAAAACGTTGTATGTTCTTTCTTACAAATGTTAAGGGCACTGCTAACAAGAATTTATACTGATGTAAGAAATACAAGGGCTATAGATGGGTTACTGCCTGAGCTCGTTGTGCACGATGAGCCTAAAGCTGGGTTGCTGCTGGTCAACAGCACGGACAGTTTGGGGGGGGCATCTCCCCACGCTCCTGGGGCACGGGCGGCTCCACAGGCGCCAATCAAACACGGCAACCTTCTTTTAGACAAAGGCCTTCTCTCCACCCTTCTATCACCAAAAAAATGGAAATAATCTTCTTTTAATATTTTCAATGTTTTAATTCAGATTGAAGTAATTAAGATTGTAATTACAGTACTATCTTCTCTTACCAATAGGAAACCTTTACAGTCATCAGTCAGACTGGATCACCACCCAGGTGTGATCCTTCTTCACGGAGGGAATATTTCTTTGCAAGGGTGAGCACAGGACCTATTGCGGTCACTCCAATTTTATCTGTGTCAGTCTTCAGTCCAGGCTAACGTGAGGTAACACCTCATTAAAATCAGAAGGAATTCAGTTACAGAAGATACGGTGTGGTAGTGATGCTCAACTGCTCCTTTCCCTCAGACGCCTGCGTTTACAGACTCCTTCAAGGGCCAGTCTCAAAGCTCTCTGTTTTATGTATGTGTACACACACACACACAAAGTGTGTCATATTTGGTACAACTTTTTAGCTATAAAGGGAATAATTGCATTGATACACTGGAAACCACAACCTAACGTCCTACGCTGTGGGGGGGACAATTTTTCTTACTAGAAGAGCAATCGCCAGCAAGAGCAGAGGGATTAATGCCCACACGGTACAAACCCCCCCAGTTTCTGCTACAAAGCGCTGCCCACCCCGATCGTGGAGGAATTTGGTCCGTGACCCCCCCTGGTTTGGTAGAGCTGGCTGAGGGCAACGGCTGGAGCTCTTCCTTCGTAAGTCCCAGGCAGGGCCTGGGCGTGAACGGGACTTTGGGTCTGTTTGTCCCTCTGTCCCCCCAAAGCAAAGGCAACGTGGGAGGGGTGGGGAAGGACCGAAACTCCCTCTTTCCAGGGCATGGCTCCCTGCCAGGCTGGGGAAGCGGGACACCCCCCCATTGACCACCTCGCTGTGGTCCCCCCTCTCGCCGCACTGGCATCCCCAGGAGCCTTTGGGACCATGGGGGGTCCCCCAAGAGACTGGGGGGATGGTACGGTCAGTAGCCATCTCCTACAGGGCAGTGAATGGGATGGGGCCATGGGCCGGGGGTGTGTACACACCTCATGGGGGTGCGGGGAGCAGAACAGGAAGCTTGGAGACAGCAAAAAAATAGGGAACAGGGACAATTATCTTCTGAAACCCAGAGCATCATGTCCTAAGAATTCCAACCCGAGGGACAGGGTTCCTTCTGATGATACGCAGGGCCTTAGGGGTTTGCACATGAAGCCGGAAAGGCTTTTCACCAAATATATGAAATGTGAGTCTAATGCTGGGATGTAATCCCAACATTCATTTAGGATTTGACTGAATGTATGCTTAGATACGTGCTGCCAAATTCCTAAAGTACGTGCGTTCAAGTACAAGCTTGTGCATCAAGCTTTCCTTATGCAAACCTGGGCTTCAGCATGTTTCAGAGGTTATTTCTTTTGAATAAACAAATATCCAATAGAGTTATAATAAATGGTTTGGTTTTTAATTAAACTAAGATAATTGGACAAAAATTAAAAATGGATGCTCAAGCCCCTTCCATAAATGTAAAAGTTAATATCAGCAAAAATTTCTCTTAGTTTAACAGACTACTTATTTATTTAGAAAACTGAAAGTGCTACCGATCCCTGGGAGTCTCCGGTCTCCAACAGGGCTTAACCACACACACAAACATAACGAAGATAACTGCCTGAAGCAACTTCCTAACCCCAAACAGCCCACCGAGCCGCTCTTTGTCCCCTCACAGCACGCACAGTTCCCGGTTTCCTCCTGCCCCCAGCACCCTCCAGTGGCTGGTCCCACGGGTGGGTTTCTCCACAGTGGGCCACCCCCGGGCTCCCCCCACTCTGCCGAGCCCCGCTGCAGCTGGGTGTGGGTGAGCCCTGCTCCGGCTGCCCTGAGCTGCAATCCTTATTTACCTCTTGGAGGGCTTGATCTTGTAGGGGAATTAGGACATAATTAATGCATACATTTGGTGCAGAAATGATGCTTTTATAAAATACCTGAAACGGCAACTCTCCCTGTGCTTACAACACATATATGTATTTATACACACACACACTTAGGTCAAAATGTTATTAAAAGTACGCTGCGAAGTTAAGCACTCACGGACCGGTAAGAGCCAGAAACAGGCCCTCCTCGGACCTTGCTGCCCTCCTGTGCCGGTGCCACCTCCGACGCCGCGGTCCCATGCCACCCCCAGCACCCTGTGTCGCTGGCAGCCTGGGGTCCCTGCCCAATACTTCTCCCTTCTTCCTTTCCCGTTTCTCTGGAGCACGTTCCAGCGCATCCCGGGCTGCACCGAGCACTCGGCTGGGAAAGGCTGGGGCGCAGCCCCCCACAGCCTGCTCCGCACCAGTTCCCACCCACCGCCCCAGCCCTTCGCCGTAGCTGTGAGACTGTGCCGCGGTGCGATTCCCTCTGCACGTGAGCACTGCCGAAACACGGATGTGTAGGTGTGTGAGGTGCCGTATATTATCCTGACCACCTCGAATAACAAGCACACATTAAGATCTATCGACTCGAAGTCTATAGGTTGCCAACCTCATGCACGAGCATTGAATTTTTGCTTTAGCAAGTGTCTGAAATGCCTGCAGGTAGCGCGGCGGAGCAGTCTGAGACCCGGCCGTTAACCACCCTCCTGCCAACGCTCCCGGAAAGCCTCACCCCCCACCTCATGCAAAGCACGGCCCCGCAGGTGAGCCGTGCCCTGAGTGGAGCTCGGCCTGCCCGAGCTGCGGGCGGTATCCGTGCTCCGTACCGAGACGGTGCCCCCTGCGGCACCCGCAGCTCTCCCACCCGCCCTCTGCAAAGCCACACAGCTGCCGCGTGCGGGGCTCCGGCTCAAGGCAAAACTCCACGTAGGGAGGTGCCGGTGCTTGGTCTGCTCAGGAACAGGCTGGGGCACCTCAGGGAACTGGCAATGGTGTCGTGGCCCAGAAGGCCAAACGATTTTCTAGTTTTTCACTTCAGGGAGATCAATGTCTCTTGTTAAAAATACACATTCTTAATGACAAAACCAACATTTACTTGAAATCTAACTTGGTGTTGAGAAGTTGTTTCAACAGACATTTCAGAAAGCCCTAATTACAATCCAAAGCATTTTTATTTGCCTCCTTTGACTGCATTATGGTTCTTTTCTGAGTTACTAAATGCTTAGGTCTCGTTGATCTTACTGCCCAGGAGACACCAGCTCCACGAGGACTGGTGTGTCCCTGGCAGGTACGAAGGATTTAGACCCCTCTCTAAAAACTAGCAGGGCTGAGAGGTACAACTGCGAGTTTTGATCATCGAGTCTAACCCTGAGCACAGATGACCTCAGTGAGCACCGCGTAAAACAAGGAATTTCTGAGCCTTCCCGTGTGCACCCCTCTGTGCGTAGACATCCTATGTCTGATCGCTTTTAAAAACAGTAATCTTATCTAGAGCAGCAAAGCAATAACCTGCAGGCAAACACCTTCAGCTCTGAGAGATGTTCAAACTCAGATCTGATAGACGTTCTGCTTAGAAAAAGTATTTTGGGGGGTAAAAAAAAAAGAAAAAAACTGATGGGATGAAGTACAGAGAGACAATTCCTCCTTTAAAGCAGAAACAAGTCCTGTGAGCAGTACTAGCAGTAAGAGGTACAAGTTATATACAAGTTAACAAGTACTGGGACAGCCCCAACAAAACCCAAAAAAGAAATGGCCTCCAAGCAACTTCGTACGTGCTCTGCTCTGATTTGCTTGTTGATTTGATTGTTGACTGAGTTATCCTGAGCATTATCCACAGGAGTGATTGAATTCTATTCCAGGTTGTTATGTTTTGGAGATTTGAGTATTTTCCCTCATTTTGGGAGGGGTAACAGAGTCCAGCAAGCACTGGTCCTTCTGGGCATGACAGACTCCCCCAGGCTGTGGTAGCAGCGATTTCTCGCCAGCTGTCCTAGCCAGGTCCTGGTCCCTCATCGAATGTTCCTGTATTCTTCAATATTCTTAAAACAGGCAGCTTCAGACAGTGCTGGGGTGACCACTGCTACTGTCCCCATCACATTTACCAGCCAAGTAACTCATTACCAGCATTTAAAATGGTACTCATCTACTGCATTTAAAATACATATTTTTTAAAAGTAGCATGATTGCTTGCTGTTCAAACAAATTTGGCAGTGTGTTTCATTACCTCCCTAGTAATTTTTTAAGAGTGAGCACTGATCTAAAAACACAAAGTTATCATTTATGATTATATCATATTGAAATTCAATACCTAAATTACTAAAATAAACCAGAGGTAAATAAATAATGTTCACACAAAGACTTAGGTAACTTCAAAATTTTCTTGGTGTTGTCAACAGAATCATTTTAACCTGAGCAAGAGAGACTAAGAGCATTGCAAAGGAAGTTACATAGTATGTATGATCATATAATAAATGGGTTTCCAGTTGATCAGTCTATCTTACCTGTCAGGAGCTCTGGTTTTGCCTCCTGCCCCGTGCTTCCAAGGGATGGGCAGTTCCTCACCGCATCCTGTGCCTTGGGGACCTTCGTTGCACCGCAGCCGTGGAAAGCTGTGGACGGGAGCTTGTTCTTGGCCTTCCCTGACAGCCCCAGGTTTGTGTGCTTGGCTGCAGTTCCTATATGGTGAATCACACTGTGAGATTCCTTCTGGATTTTCCCTCCTTCTCCTGCTTTTCTAGAGGATCCATTTTCCTTCCCAGCTCCTGCGCCAGCCTCCTGGGCTCGGGCTCTGCAGTACTTTTGCTCCCTTGCCTCAAGGTGATAAAATCTTCTCTTCCCTCTTGCAGTCTCCCCCAGCCCAGAGCGTGCGGATCATGGATAACGTGTTTCACATTCAGTCTTTTCCAGGTTGAACTCTTTTCTGGGACAATGTTAAGCCTTTTGTCATCATTCAGGGACAGCAAATTATTATAAATTATTGTGCCATTTTCCTCATCGTGCTGCAGGCCATGATCTACTGAAAACTCCAAAAAAAATTACAACTTGCTTTTCTGGACATAGCTTCACGTTTTTCCCTAAAACTGGGTTTGTGTGATATTCAACAAACCATCGGACATACCCTGTGTTATGAAGAAATACCTTGGAACGAAACACTTCATTTTCATTCACATTTATCTTTTCATGAGTTACTCCTCCGGAACTCTTCCTAAAAATCTTCTTTCAAGACAGATTTTTAAATAACTATGAATAACAAATATAAATGCGTGACATATAAAACAGGACACGGTCACTTCTACAGAGAAGCAATTTACTACCTGCTTAGCAGGGAACCAAAATATATTCAGTTTATCTGAATTAGTATACCGCTCCTTATGTAAAGCTGAGAGCTATTTCAAGCAGTAGAGCCAGGACTTCCACTGAAAGTTAGTTTAAGCAGCAGAGCCACAACTCCGGGAAGGAGCCTGTGGCTGTAGGAGAGAGAGAGGGTTTTTGGCTTTTTTCTTTGTCGGCTTAGTTCTAGCTTTTCAAAATGCTCAGTCAGAGATTTCAGTGGCGTAGACGTCACCTGTGCTGAGATTTCCACGTACCCTTGTTCAGCTTCAGTCTGAGAGGATCAGAAAGATTGCATCTTCCATCACCAGTAGCAAAATATGAGAGATATTTGGGGTTTTTGAAATAGCAGTCTCTTTTTCTGTCTTGGTAATCAATGCCATCTTCCTGTTAATAACAGTAGAAGCAATTGTAGCTTCCTCAGTAGGCTGAAACAAGAAAAGATACAAAAACACAGATCAGAGAAAAGTATATCTGGGCAAAAATAACGTGCATGAAATTTCTGTAAGGGTTATATTTATAATTATCTGTTTGAATTGTACAACTGATAAAAAAGGTTTTATGTTATATTCTGCTGACGTTGATGACTAATAAGGAATGTTCCCCTCAATGCCATCCATGACATGGTAATTCCTGCCATCTCTGGAAGCACAGATTGGCAAATTATCTCCTATTTACATGGGGAAAAAGGGGGATTTAGGCAATATTTAGAGTCCTATGGCATGCTGCTTGGAGAAACACACATTGATAAATGACGTGTTCCCCCCCAAACCATTCTGGTTGCTTAGCCTGAAGGCAGGACAAGTTAGTGCAAGAGGTTCAGCCCTGCTGCGAGCATGTCAGAGACCCCAGCCATGCGGGGAGAAGGGGCAGTGGATTTCCATGGATTTCCAGCAAGGATCAGCTGGAGCAACCCCCTGATCTAGTCAGAGGAATAAGCACAGACTGGGCGTTTACCTTGGTTTGCTAGAAGTTTCCTTGCTTTTAAGCCTGCTGTGTTTTTCTCTTTCCTTGTCCTTCCCTCCGAAGAAGGAAATTCTGTTTGACAAGTTTTTAGCTTGCTGGCACCTAGGTTTCATATTTTTTTAAAGGTTTTACAGACTTCCATTTTTGGGTTATCTGAGGCACCCAGGAGACCCCTCCAATACTGCCAAAGCAGCCTGAGTTGCAAGGGGAAGGCTCTGATGCTTTAAAAGAAGAAAAGGGGAGACCAGAGCTGATCCGAGGGCTTACCTTTTGCATGTGGCCTGAAGAACTATGACCAAAGAATGAAAGCTAAAGAGAAAAATAAAAACAAAAATAAAAACTGAAAAGGGGAGGGAAGAGAGGAAAAAATGGAAGAGAAGAAAGAGAATAAGAGTTTACAGTGTGTTTAGCTGAGAAATAAGCTGTGGTTACAGACAGAGTGCAACAGAACTCTCAGTTGAAAAGAAATACAAAGTGTGAAGTAAGCTTCGAGGGCTCGGCTCGGCTCAGCCAGAGCCCCCGTGTCCCTCAGACCGATGAGAGTCATCTCCTGCCCCAGCAGAGCCCAGCCCAGTCGCAGCCAAGGGCTCAGGAAAAACGGGGAGGAAAAAAATTAGCTGAATTCTTCTGATACCTCAAAAAACCCCCCAAACCAACACTGCTAAGGTTTGGGTTTAGTTTCAGGTGAAAGTCCAGCTCAGCCCCTATTGTACCTGAACAAGTTCTCCCATGGCAATTTCACTAGAAATAGATGGCTTCAGATGAGGGTAATTTTAGGATAAAAGTCAACAGTTACGGCTTGACTGGAGAAAGCTCGATGACATTAAGCATGGTGATGGTGACTGCTGTGGCTGCAGGTGAGGAGAGAAGAGGCGAGGACAGCCTCCTCATTCCCTCTGGGGAAGGCAGGTCAGTGCAGCTGCATGCCCAAATGCTGGAGACGGGAGGGCAGGAGAAAAGATCCCTGGCTTCTTCCCCAGAGCACGTGTGGACCTCGTCCCTCTCCTGTCTGGTAGCTCTCCATCACTCCCTTCCCAGGGCAGATAGACCCCCCACATCCCTGCCGAGTCCTGCGTTTCAGACTTTACTGAAGGATAGCGGAATGAAAGACTCAATTTAAGCTGGTAACCTTTCCTTCTCAGAGAGACTAACGCAAATGCAAAACGGTTTCCTGGAGCGCTCTCACATTAACTCACTGTGCTAACAAACACCAACTTTTCATAAGATTGTTTTCTTAGCCAAGGTGAAATGAATATATGGTCATGTGCACATACAGTAACTGTTTCATCTGCATTACCTTACCTTTTCCTCTAACTCTTTTATTTGTCTTTTTTGGCCTTCAATTCTTTCTTCTAGCTCTTTAATTCTCTGTCAGATTTCAAATAAAAAAATATTTATTAACCAACCAAATACAGATGTACCCAGAAGATGCATTATTTTTGGAGATATAAATCGTATGTGATGTGCTTCTAAAAAAAAAATGATTTGGTTTTAAGCTGTAGAGGAGTCCTCCGTGAATGTCACTATGCACAACAAATTCATGAAAATCAAAATGTGGCCCCGGAACCAGCCATTTCTGGTACAGCTCTATGAGGAGAGGCTGGTGCTCACATGTTCATTACGTTTCCGCCTGAGGGACCATCCCACCCCGGATCTTGCCATGCCCACGCAGAAGCGCCTACCTGCTGTGCGTGTTGAATGAGCTCCATCCTTTCTCGCAGGATTTGGGCATCCCTCTCCCGGAGCTCACTCATGACCTGCCGCTTCCATTGCTCTACGGCGCTCTTCAGTTTCTCTTTCTCCTCTTCTGAAAGAAGTTCGGAAATTTTGGCTCCAGCTTCTTGCTGCAGGGCATCATAGAGCATGGCTTCTAATTCCAGAATTTGCTAATCAAAAACAATATAAGGCTGTCAGCTTGACTGTGTCTCTGGTCGGATGAGGATTTTGTGAGGAACTGAAAATCCTACCCTGGTAAAGCAACAGGAGCGGTAGAGGGGTTGTGTGCTGAGCCTCCCGCACAGGACAGTGCAGAAAGCTCAGTCCAGGGGAAAATACTTCAGGCTGCTTTGATGCTGTGGGGCTCTGAGCAGCGCTGGAACTGGGAGAGCCCCCGGACCCAGCCTAGTCTGCCTCTCAAAAAGTGTATGGGTGCCAACTTCTCCTTTCTGGCGAAAAGGAAAAGAAAAGGGGAAGGAGAAGAGGAAGGAAAAGGGATTCATAAAAGACTCATTTTGTGAGTTACAGATATTTTTTAAATGTAATGTTGAGTCTCTCAGTTCACCTTTCCCAGCTATTCTGTTAGCAGCAGCAGAGGATACAGCACCAGTTCATACTCCTGCCAGAAAGGAATGACTCCCTGTTGTGTGCTTACAGCATTTTGTACCAACTAGCTTAAAACGCCTCGTGTGAAGGCATTTCCAGCACTTCCTCTGCAAAGCCGCCAGCTCCAAGAGGCTTTATGCTCAAGAAAAATATATCTGGTAGTCGGGCTCTGTTCCTGCAAGTCTCAGCCTGCAGAGCCTTTACTTTACTGCATCAGAAAATGTCTCTTGCACACAGACAGATGTACCTTCCAGATGCATTGAAATGTAGAAGTGTGTAGGAAATGGACTGGCAACATTTCCCCACAGTCACAGAGCCCAGCACTCTCCTAGGGCAGGTGACCTTGCCAGACAATGTCTTCTCCTTCAAAGTTCAAGATAAATGCTATTCCTTCATGCAAGCCAAATGCAAGCTGAAATCTTTTTCAGCAAATTTGATACAGAGCAAGAGACAAAGCAGCAATTGATGGCACCTTTGCACACCCTCTCCAAAGCTGGTAGCATCTCGCAGAGCTCTCCATGGCTTCAGGAGAACACGACTGTGATAGTGGTTTGAACCTTGCAGAGCTCTCTGTGGCTTCAGGAGAACACGACTGCGCTACTGTGGCTTGAACCTCCAGACGGGCTGTTTGAAAATGCCATAGATATCTGCTGTGATAATTCAGCTCAAGTTTTTCCACCTGAGGTTGCTGGTGGTGTTTTCTTACTATGATTTAGCAGAGTCAGGACAGAAGAATACAAGCATTTACACAAATAATAACATCATGGCAAGAGTTACGGATACCGATGATAACTGAAAGACAGCAACCATGGTGTCTCTTGTGGGGAAGATCAGACTGGATCCCAGAAGATTTTAAAAATAACACCAACACCCTTGCTAACCGTAACTGTCTTAACAAAATGCTGTTATTTGAAACACGGATTTATGTTGGTCCCTAAACCTCAATTATGCAACTGTTACCCTTCTCTGATTATACTGACTTGTGAAGAAAGAAGAGTGGGGGGAAATTCATGTTCTCCAGAGGAGGAGCAGAGTTAGGAGTCTGTGTGTGAGCCAAGTGCTTCCAAGAATCCCCCGCCAGCAACCAAAGGGAGTGAAAACCGTGCAAAACGCTTAGCGGTTACAGCTGGTAATCTTGTTGGCTGCAGTTAGAAGGGGAAGATTAGCAGCTCCTCATCTCAAGGGGCACAAAGGAAACGTGGAAGTGAAACAAATTACACAAATCAGAAGAGCTTTTGCCACTCGAATTTCGGGGCAGAACAAGGTTCTGTTTTCAGGTTGCATTTGTGCCTGGGAGTAAAGCCCATTGCTTTTCCTGGGGAGACTCGTGTGATGCCTTTAAAGAATACAGGAAAATGCAAATAACCCTTGGCTACTTCTGCATGGGCTGCAACACAGTTTGTGACGCTCGTTCCCTCTCCGCGAGCAGCAGAGCCAAGGAGCAGCGAGTTGTGCTGGGTCCTTCAGTAAATCCGGGACCCTGGAACTGACACTACATGGACAGAGAGTGAGCGGCTGGCCGTGAGATGCAGGGGTGCCCAGTAAACCGTAGTTGATAGCCATGGCTCCACATCTGAGCTCTCCTGCAGATGCCATGACGTTACCAGGTCATTCCAAGCGATGCCATATGATTTTTCCCACTCTGCTGCTGTGGCAAGTTTTTGTATGCTCAGATTTATGGATCTGTTTCAGAACTCACCCAAGATATGGGGCAACACCTCTCTCAGGGCTTATCTTTGAAGACAAATTCTACAGACTCAGCCTTTGGCTGCACCAAACTGCTTCTCAGAACAGCTCAAGGCTGCAGGAGATAATCTGGCATTAGGGCTGAGACTGCAGGTAAGAGGGGCTTGTGTACTTTCCAGGGTTTCCACTATGCATAGGCATTGGTTCCATACATAGCTCAGCATTTGGCAAAATCAGTCTTAAAAATCGTCCTTATAGGAACAGAAAGTGTACTGAGTAAAAGCTCCCCCAAATGGTTTAAGATACAAATAGATAATAGGTATTCAGAAAAAGAGGCATAAATACTCTTTGCTTGTCACGAAGTGTAATTGTGCTCAAGATTTAAATGGAACTAAAAGAATGAGAGAAACCGATATGAAAATCTATGCATTTACGTCTTTCATGAGTATATACTGAACTTTTCTCTAACTGAAGGAAACAAGACAGCTGATGACTGAAGAGATGGTTGAAATGGGTTCGGATCAGCTAACGATGAACCTGACCTAAAACCAGTTTCATTTCAAATTTACAGAATCACATAATATCTCCAGCTATTTTGGTTACAGAGACTGTAATCTAAGATCTAAGGAAATGTTTAGGTCAAAATCTCCGTTTTGGAAGGAAAAGAGAAGTTACTGAAAACATCATTTTCTTATCAGTCATTTATCAAAACCTCTGCTTAATTACAATTTGTGTTTAATAAATCAATATTTAGGTCCTAACCCTGCAAGGACCATGCCAACACAAGGAACTCCATCCATAAGGAACTCCCTGTTAGCTCAGGGTATGGAGGACTTGTTTAAAATTCAGCCTATTCAGTCCTCAGGCCACTCCATGAGAAGTACTGTCCAAAGGAGAGAGTTTTTCTACAGCGAACAGACTACACATATTACATAAGGTAAGTTAATCAAGATGTCATAATTCCATCAAGACTGGTTTTCCTCACCTTGTGAGCTTGGTCCAAGGACTGTTTCCTGAAGTCGAGCTCGTCATCCAGGTAGCCCTTTTGCTTGCTGAACAGCTCCTGGGGACACAAGGAAGAGGCAGTCAGCGGAACGGCCGCGGCCCTAAGACGACGGCTCTTCCTGCTGCCTCTCCTGCTGGTTTGTTCCCTGTCCTGCGGTACCTTTTCATTCTCAAGGTCCAGCATCTTCTGCTGCAGCGCAGACTCCGTCACTTCTATCTGCTGTAGCCACTGCGCACAAAAACAGAGATCAGGTGCTTAAGCCTAAAGAGCAGGAGGCGGCGTGCCTGCGCATTCAGCTCTCACTGTGACTTTAGGGTGTGTCAGCACACACTGCCAGTACTTACTTAAATTCACTAAATAAAAGAGGAAAAATCAACTACGTTACATTTTTTTCTTTTATATATACTGGTGACAGAAAAAAGCATTATTTCAAAGCCTAGCCACTTATCTTCTAACATCATTTTGCTTATTAAGTAATATTTTAAAATAAGTAACGTCTGTCTGTCTTGCCTGAATGTTACCTTTATTTTGGCAAAAACTAGTGTAATTCCACTTAAAGCATCATGGCATTTTGTGATGAAACTATCATTTAAATCACCAGTTTCTTCAAGTGAGCTATTCTGAGAGGGTCAGATGCTTTCATGACACATGTTTACTGGTGGGTGATGCTGTTGTTATTACCTTTTCAGCCAACGTGAGAACTGTCCTTGCTTGTATGACAACTACTTGCTCTTCATTGGTCAGATTCTGCGCCAAAAGCAGAATATAATTACAACAAATCCCAGTGTCTTGCTATTAATCCACTACTTGGACCACTGCTGTATTAAATAAATATGAAATTAAATATGTTCGATGAACAATAAGCTAAGGCAAAGAAAATTAGTATTGTAATGCAACATTGTTGTAAAAACAATTGTAACTGTTCAGGCTGAATTCTTATCATACATATAGTTAATTCTTCTAAAATTCCCACATTTACCAAAAAAAAGGCAACACTGGATCTGTTTTTACCCAACAGGGAGTAAACACAGTTACACAAGACAAGATCAAGCTTAGCACAATGTGCCATTGTCCTGGTTTGGCTGAAACAGAAC
>NW_009621915.1:0-531 GCF_000690535.1 Cariama cristata
GCTCTGACGCCGCGCGGGGCACGGGGCGCTGGTGATGGCATCCTGCCCAATTTAGCCTTGTGTCCTGAAGGCAGCCGTCCCCGGGACGGAGCCAAAGCACGGAGCAAACACTCGCTTCGACGGCAGGCTCCTGCGCCGGTCACTGGGAAGACCCCTGGGCCGAGAAGCACCTTGGCCAAAGCCCAGAGCCGGCGGGGATGGGGGTCACTGCCCTCGCAGCCAGCTCTGCCTCCTCCTGCCCTCCCCAGCCCGGCCCTGCCCGGGCAGCCCCAGTCGGAGCAGATGCCCACGTTATTTCCCTGGTTCTCGGGATGGCGTTCGATGGCTCCTGCTCCCGCCTGGGGTGAGGAACCTCCTCGCCTTGCTGCCTCAAACGTCCGCAGGCCTCCTTGGCTACGAGTCCCATAAATAACATCTACTTCTTGGGGTTGTTTGGAAGCACAGTGAATAATTAACCGTGGAGCTACTCCCTGCCCCGAGGAAGCAGTAGGTGCTTCTCTCTGCCTGGCGCCCAGCCGTACGCAGCACCCA
>NW_009621916.1:0-1431 GCF_000690535.1 Cariama cristata
TTCCTTCATTTTATTTAATATTTTGTAAGAATATGAATTTTAAGAGATGCCTTGCCTGATTAAAAGGGTTTGGCTCGTTTTCAAACATGCCATGCTTTGGTCTCTGCTTCCCAGCGTGCGCACGATGGAACCTCTCTGGGGACTGGGGGGGTCCCAAATTAGCACCCAGCATCGCCCGCCCAGCTGGGCAGACCAAACCCAAGGTTTGGGCCCCCCATCAAAAAAACTTCAAACAAACCAGGACCGATTTCCCCAGCCTCTCCGTCACCTCATCGGAGGGCTGGATCCAGTGTCTGACCCACGGGGGGTGCCCAGGGGTGCAGGGAGCCCTGTGGGTCACCCGTCGGTAAGGGAGCACACCCCAGCACCCCTGAAGGGTATGTCCTGAGCCCCTCAGATGACAGCCTGGGAAGAGGGTGCTGGCGGAGGTGTCTGTGCATCAGAAACAGGGCAGGAGAGCTGTGGGGTGCAGCAGGGATGGCACCGGTACCCCCCATGCTCCTCTGCCTGCTGCTGGGGTGATGCACCCTGGGCTGATTCAGCAGGGACCCCCAAGACACCCTAACCCTTGTAAGCCTCCATCAGAAGCATGAAATCTGCCTGGTCCCAAGAGCCAAGCAGCCCAAGCCACATTTTTCAGCCCAAATTACTCGAGCCTGGCAGGGAAACAGCCCTGCCATGACCTGCTCCCCGCAAATAGGGCACTTGGGGGAGCATCTATGGGGTTTGGGGCTGATGCCTGGGGAACAACCTGCCTGGAGGAACAGACACGCACACTCCTTCCTCTGCCAAGGGCTTAACAAGGAGCAGAGGGAACCTGGGATCCCTCCAGCCGGGAAAGACCTTCACCTGGGGGAGTGCAAAGGAGTTTGTGTGTTAATTGGGAGCAGCTGGAATGGAGCTGCCCCACCCTGGGAACTGAGATAAAAGCACAGGGCTGGGGTGGGGGCTTGGGGCTGTTTTCCTTGGTTGTGTCAGGTAAGGGGGTGCTGGTGGGTTGGGAGGTCTAGCCTTCCCTGGTGAGGCTGCCTGGGACAAGGGGGATGTTTTGGGCAGGGAGTGAGGTAGTGCCTGTGCCCAAGGCTGGTTGCAGCCCTGCTCAGCACCAGGAGCCTCCTGGGGATGCTGAGGCTTGGCACAAGCTTTCCTGAGCTGGAGAAGCTGCTCAGTGCTGCTGGAGACCAGGGGGATGTTTTGACAAGGGTCTTCCTGGCTCTGGTGTGTGGGATGCTCTGGGGGTGGGCTGGCTACTGTTGCTGGGCTGGGGAGGGCTTGGAGGGGGGGACCCAGCCTAAAGCTCCTGCTGTACCTCTCCACAGCTGGGCTCTCTCCATGGCCTCTCCCAAGCAGAGCCGAGGGGTAGGACCACCAGACCCTATGGACAGCCCTGCCCCACAGCTGGAAATGATGCTTTGTGGTGAGAGGGAAGGG
>NW_009621916.1:1483-1812 GCF_000690535.1 Cariama cristata
GTCCAAACCCTTCCTGGTGCTGGCCATCTGCCTGTCTGCCACTGCTCTCCTGTACAGCCTGGGGTCCCTGGCTGCTATGCCCCGCACCCCCCTGGGCTCCCTGCCTCCTTCCTGTGCTTGGCCGGGCTCGCCAGCCTCCCAGCAAGGGATGGGTGATGATCTGGTGGCAACAGATGGGGACCTGTTTAAGGAACCAGCGATGCAGCAGCGTGGGAGGGTGCTGATGGACTCTGTGGGCACCCCGGGGGGTGAAGGAGATGTGACCTGTGGTGGTACAGATGCCAAGGGATGGAGCCTGGGGACATGGACCGCAGCTGCTGCCTCTCCTG
>NW_009621917.1:0-4460 GCF_000690535.1 Cariama cristata
AGCAGTGACCTGGAGATCGTGCTGTAGGTCACTCTGAAGGGCGGCAGGAGGAAATTCAGCGTTGAACTCTTTTTTTGGGGCAAGGGGTCGGTTGGAGATGTGGGTGGGAACACATCTGGGCTTGGGGAGGAGGCTGCCAGAGCAGCCCCCGGCGCTGAGCTCTCCTGAGTCACCTCTTTACCCTTTCATCCTTAAAGGCCTTCTCGCAGGAGCTCCTGAGATCCCGAGATCCGTACGCCTCGGGGGGTACGGATGGCACTGTGGGCTGGCAAGCACTGGCCATGCCACCATGGCAGGGCGCAGGACCTCCGCTAGCTCGGATAACCAGCTTTTAGATGGGTGAGCACATGGAGACCTATGCTCCTGGCTTGGTGTGGACCTGCCGGGCTCGGTAACATGCTGCTGAAGTCCCGGTCCTGCCAGTGAGCCGGATTTGTGCTCCAAGTGCTGCATGGATCTGCGCAGCTGCGGCCGGAGGTCCCCGCTGTGCTGAACATCGCGTTTCCCCTGGGGCTGCAGCCGCCTGCCTCCATACTGGAAGCAAAGGCAAAGCAGTCGCAGTGAATGTGAACGTTCTCCTTCTCTGGGGCAGCGTCTCCCTTGCCTGCTTTGGCCAGTGGTGGGATTAGGGGAGCGTCCGACCCTCATGGAGGGGCTGCCGTCAGCCGGCTGCGTTTGAGGCGTCTCTCCTCACCCAGGCTCATGGCTGCTGCCAGGGAGCAGGGGTCTGGAGGCTCTCCCTGCACCCCGGCCCTGTTTATTCAGGCTACGGACATAGCCTGGAGGAAGGAGCAGAGGAATGCGGAGCTGGGATCTGCCTTGTCCAGCAGTGGCTCAGCACTCAGGGATTGTTTTTACCTTTTCATTACCATCGTCTTTCTCAAAGCTGGGGAGCTAACAGTCAGCTGATTGAGAGGGGAGAGCAGACTACTAATCCTGAAGTACTTTATGGGGCCAAAATATGCGTCGTAAAAAGAAATGCGATGAGTGTGTAAGGGAGGAATCGATCCAGCATCCTCAGAGGCAAAGTTTGCTCGTGTCTGGGGGGTATGAGATGTTGTATCACCTTGAATTTGCTGCTGTACACGCAGGCTTGTTGCACAGCATGAGGAGCCACGGTCAGACTCGGCGGCTGCTGCAGCCTTTCCTGTCTGGGTGATGATATTAAAGGTACCTGAAGTGACACACGACATTTGAGGCTGATAACATTAGCAGCCAGTGAGATCTTGGGGAGCGTGCGATGCGGCTGAGGTCAAGGAACGAAACGCTTCGGGCCACTGTTTTCCTTGCCTGGCTAGTTACCGCAAATAGTGCTCGGTAATAGCGGAGGCGTTGGCAGAAGGATAAAAGGACGAGGAAGGGAGAATTGCCCTACTGAGATAAGATGTTGAGTGCCCCCAGCTCAGATGCCTTCGAAGCAGGATCGCAATTAAGCCATTAAAACGCCTTTCTGTTTCAATGCAAGTCGGAGTGACTTTTGTGCTCGCTGCCCCCAGAGCTCTCAGCGTGGTCAGAGGCCAACGAAGAACCTGGTTGAGAGAGATGATTTACCAGCATCGAGGTAGGGGAAATCATGGTGTGCTGTTGAAGCAGCTCCCTCCTTGGGTTTTTAGGCTTCTTGAACTTTACCGATGCAGTTTGCGTAAGGCGTTTGGAGATGGGGAAGGTGGGAATGTGGCCAAGCTTAGCACAGGCTCAGTCTCCTTCGTGTGACCTGCTGCTGAATAGCTTTTCAAAGAGGAGCCATAACTTGTGCTGGTGCTTGGGGCAAGTGCCAGCGTGCAGCGGAAGAACTGGCGTGAGCCCGCCAGCGTCCCGTGCCCAGCTCGGACCTGGAGGAGCATCTCGGATGTAGCTGGAGGGATGTCAGCCCCCCACGGGCGCTGAGGAGAAGTCGGCATCCTCCTTGCCGTTGGCAGGCTGTGTCAGAGGCACCCGGAGCAAGCCCGAGCTGCGCAGCCAGCCTGGGGGATTGCTGACATCTTTGTTTCTTCTCCTGTCAGTGACTTGGTTAAGGTGAAAAAGTGAAACAGCAGGAGGTAAGAGATTAAGAGATTAAATATGATCCACTCTGGATTTAAGTAGGAGCCGACGCAGTCGAGGTGAATGGGGTTGTAGCCTTTCTGCAGAAATGGGGTGGTTTTCCCCCCAAGGGCTGGGGTTGCCTGGCTCTGCTGAAGCTCCTTTTTTCCCTGCAGTTTGTGGGAAGTTGGGCTGTCGGCAAAATATCACCAGCTTCGGTCAGAGCGAGGCAGTTCTTTGGTGGAGAGTGGGTTAAAGGCAAAGGTGAGCGATGCTGAGCTTTCTGCTTTCTCCAGTGTGTGCCTTGAGGTTGCTGGGGAGGGTTGGAAATACTGAGGCTTGTGGCTTGCCTAGGTTAAGTGAATATGGGTGTGGGGGTGATGGGAAAGCTCAAGGGCAGGTTGCGCTCTTCCAGATCCTTGTGTGCCATCACCGCTGCGTCTGGGCATCTGCTTTTCTGCCTCCCTGGAGACTGCGGGTGCTCTTGACAGCCATTGCTTTTCCAAATCCCCATCAGCCGGTCAGCGGAGCCTTAAACTCGTGACCGAGCCATGGGTGTCCTCGAGCGGGCAGGACCCGTTGCTGTGCTTAAAGGTGGGTGGCAAGGCAGGGGGGCTTGGCAAGTGCTGTCCCTGTCTGTCACTTCCCCCGAATCCCCGTTGCATCCTTGTCTTAACGGGATCGCCGTCCGGTGGGCTCCTTCACACCTGGGTGCCGGCAGAGAGACAGACGGATGCTCTGCAGAAAGATCTGCTTACTCATGCAGCACGCCTGGAGTGTGAAATGGGCTAAAGCTTCAAATTTGCTTTCGGGGAGATGAGCTACATGGCACCTCCGTGCCCCACGAAGCCGGTGAGCCTGTGGCCGGTGTGTTTGGGTTGGTGCTGTGCCCCTGCGGATGCTGGCACCGGAGGAATCCTGCTGAGGCTGTGCGGCGGGGAATGCTAATGCACAGCGCTGCGGCTTTGCAGTGGTAGCGAGCTGGAGCCGTGGGGGTGGCAGGAGATGGGAGCGGGGGAAGGCTGGGAAGAGGGGGACGAAGCCCGTGGGGAGCTGCTGGCCCCTGGGAAGGGCTGGATGCCTTCTCCAGAGCATCGTTTCTGCTGCTGCTTTTTGCAGTTGCCTGCAGAGCCGCTCTCCTGCTGCCTGAGCAGCATCTGACCTTGCTGCAGCCTGCTGCTTCCCAGCCCCGCTCACAGCCCCTTCCCAGAGCTGGGTTTTCTGCCCCAGTTTTCTCCGTCCCAAGTCATCTCAGGTCCCTGCAGCTCTGCCAGGCCGGGTGCTAATAAACCACCTTCCCCTTTGGTCTGTCAGGGGGACGAGAGTGTCCTTGTTTGTACTGACGGAGCTCTTGGAGTCGCTCGTTTTTCCTCTTTTCTTTAATTTCGTCCCTTAGGCTGGCTGCTCATCAATCCTCCTCTGCCTTTGTGTGCTTGTCCGGGGCAGTGGCCACCACCTCCTCTCCTGGATGTTTGGCCAGACGCAGTACGCTCGACTGCCTTTGCTTCCTTGCCCAAATCCTCTGCTCTTTTCCTTTCTCACTCTCCTCTCCCTGCAGTTTTTCCTTCTCATAACGAGATGCCTGGGTTGGGATGAGTTGAACTCATCCTACTCTGTGTGGACCCCCTGGGATGGGTCTGGCCTTCCTTGGGGTGCGGGTAAACCCCAATAAGTGAACACGTTGCTGTGGTTTGATGGTCACAGGCTGAGCTGGTCATACCCTGACCTGCGGCAGAAGCAAACCGTGAGGATGTTTTGGATGGAGATGATTTACTGGGAGCGGACATGTCACTGGTGGTTGTGATGTTAAATGACAGAATCGTAATTATTTCTGTTGGAAGTTGCTCTTGGGTCTTTCTCCTCACTTTGGCTTTTTGGAGGGTCTCATTGCTGTCCAGAGGGGAGGCTTGTCCTTGCGACCCAGCACTGCTGCAGGGCCAGAAGGTGCTTAATGAAGTTATTGAACTGGAGAGCAGGAAGAAAGGAGGTTTTTTGGGGTTGGACAGACACAGGCCATCTTCAAAACGCCATGTTTTCTTTAGGCCTTTCCCAAAACATGAGATTATCTTCTGCCAGGGACCAGCCTACCACAATACTTTCTTTGGGACCTAGACAGTTTTCCCCGTGCTTTCCAGCCCGTGCAAATGTTGGAGCCTATTCCTGTGCTCCCTGCTAGAGGTTTTGGCTGGGATTTTTTGCTCTGGAAACCAGCTCTGCAAGGCTAGGTTGGAATTGATCCTTTTGGATAACCGACTGGCTCAATGCAGGGCTTTGCCGGTGAGGATCGTGTCCTCCTCGTTCCTTCGCCGAGTCGGTGACGGCCTCGTCCCAGGTGTTTGAGCAGGGGGAGGTGTGGGACTGGGCACTCAGTTGAAGAGATTTGCTCATGCCTGGCTGTGTCTTTTTATCATCAGGAGTTTCCTACAGGTGATGTTCGC
>NW_009621917.1:4482-5140 GCF_000690535.1 Cariama cristata
GTCCTGCTGAGCCCTTTGATCAGGGCTCCTTATCTGGGGACTCTGACTCACCTTCACTCAGCAGATGGTGGTGACGTTTGAGGTGACTGTCCCAGGGCCTGATGCTGGCTTCGTGGAGCCGTGGGTGCAAAGGAACTTGTGCTAACGCTTCTACAGTGCCTGACCCCTCTCCTTCTCAATGGGACCGTGAGTTGGATCAATGAGGGGCTGCGGTAGGAGGGTCCTACCAAGAAGCATCATCTTGTTACCATCTTGGCAGGGGATGTTGGAGCTCCTTATCAAAGCCCTGGGGACTTGACCACCCTCAACAGTGCCTGAACCTGGTCTGCACCATATCCCTTTAACCTTGGGCTAAGCATCGTCTCAGTACGCTGCCGCGATGTGGTTAACCCTCGGCAGAGCACGGCATGGGGAATGGGCGCTCTGGGGCATCTTGGTTGTTGGACCAAAGAGAAAGCTGCCACTGGAGGTGATTGATCTCTTCTCCCCGGTAACTAGCGATAGGACAAGAGGAAACGTTCTCAAGTTGCGCCAGGGGAGGTTCAAGCTCGACATTAGAAAGAACTTCTTCACTGTTAGAGTCATTAAGCGTTCGAATGGGATCCCCAGGGAGGTGGTGGAGTCACCATCCCCGGAGGTGTTCAAAAAACGTTTAGAT
>NW_009621917.1:5234-8322 GCF_000690535.1 Cariama cristata
GGTTTCTCCCAACCATAATGATTGTATGATTCTATGATTTTTGAGCAGCTGATCTCACCCCGTGGGCTCCCTGCCTCTGAGAAAGCAGGATGCGGAAGCTGGGGCTATTCATGCCTTTAAGGAGACTGCCCCGGTTGCCCTGTCGCATTGGGCTGCTTGAACTGTGAATTTTAATTACACTTTGGGATCAATACGGTGGCCTTGGTAACGAGCTTATTGCTGCTGCAGAATCTGTTTACTTCAGGTTGGTGACAGCCAAAGAACTTAGGTGGCCGAGGACATGATGTTCCAGCTCGTCAAACAGGCTGCATTGTAATTCGGGTGAGGTTCCCGCGGACCTCGGAGGTGGGTACAGCTTCCCCTTGGCTGCCTCCTGCGGCCCTGGAGTTCGCTGGCAGGACCCGTTCGTGCCTGGCGAAGGAGCTGCCTTAATTCAGGAGTCGTGATTTGGGTGGGGGTTGTGGGAGCCTGGTTTATCTACGAGGCGTAGGCGTAGGGAATAGCTCCTTCCAGCCTTCTGCGGGGAGAGAAAAGGTAGGCAGCCTGAAAAGGAGGTTCCTCGGGGCTTTGCCTTGCCGAAATTCGTGTTTTGGTTTCCTCCTTCCAGATGGCCTGGGGTGAGGTTCAACCTGTGCCTGCTGTTTTCTGTCTCTCCTCCTCTTGCCTCCCTGCGGGGTGCCCTGGATATTGCACATTCTTGCACCGTGGGGAGAGGCTTGCATCCAACCTGGACGTGTTTTGGAGCGAGAGCATCTGGCTGATCCCTGTTGACCTTGGAGCCGTCAGCCTCTTGCAGGCAGCGCAGCCTGCCTCTCCCTACATTAACCAACCCCTTCTCCAAATATTCTCCGAGCTTGCCATCCCCACAAAGATGTCACTTCTTATCCCCCCTGCCCCAATTAAAAGAAAGGAGATTAATTGAATCAACCTGGTTTGCAGGAAGGGGTTGGCTTTGCTCCGACGTGAGGAGTTGGTGTTCAGGAGGGCGATGTTTGTCCATCCTGGTAGCGATTTCTCCGAGTCCTGAGCAGTGAAGCCAAAGCCTGGGATTTCTCTCTTGCCTTACCTCTAACCAGATGCATCAAAATCAAAGTGTTTTTTTTTTTTTTCCCAGGGCTAAAAATAGACTGTGTTGGTAAATGAGAAATGGGCAGCTCTAGGTGATGCGCTTGTGGAAATACCACTGCGAGGGGCTTTTGGGGGTCAGCCAGGGCAGGGGACGTGGGGAGGATGTATTTCCAATTTTCTGATTGCACAACTGTGTTTCCTAACTCTCTGGGATGTATTACAAACAGGCTGCTCCTGTTTTGGTGCTGATCCTGCCGGGCATTTTCCCTTAGAGCAGTGGCATAGGGATGGAGAGTCTTTTAAGTGTAGCGGAGAGTGGCTGGAGCCTTGCCTGGGTGCTGTTTGCTGTACTGGTCTCTTGAAAGACCAAAAGAGGTCTTGAAATGTTGTGATTCTGTGAACCAGTTCTGGGGGAGAAAAGGAGGCAGGTGGGGTACCTGGAGTGCCGAGTAGGCTGGTTCCTCCCCCAAAACACAGGGACTGCTTTAGTATTTCGGAGGAGAGGTTTAGGGTTTTCAATTTGTGGTTTTTTGTGGCTAGCCCTTGCTTTGGGGCCATGTGGTGGAGCTGCACAAGCCCTCTGACAGCGCTTCCAAATGTTCCCTTGGTCTTGTACGGCTGTGGTTGTGAAGGAGTTTCCTAATTAATTAAAAAATCGATGCTAATTAAAGGTGATTCCCTATCAGCTATGACACATAAACACATTTCCATGGGCTTCCAGCTCCAAAGCAGCCAGCTGGCTGGTTTGGGGTTGTTAGTACTCGGTTTGCCCCACAAGCTGCTGCAAATGATTTAACCCACAGGCCCATCCATGCAAGGTAACTCCAATTAATGCTAATTATCCTATTGCCCAAACACTTGGTACACCTCAAGCACACGGCTGGGTGGACACCGCAGATGAATCCATCGGTGAGAAGTCCGGGATGTCTTTAATCTGCTCCCTTTTGCGCTGGGGGAAGCGATGTTTGCCCTTCCAGGTAGCCGTGCTGGGTTCGTAGGGTTAACCTGTGCAACGCGATGGGAGTTCACTGCCCTTAAGGATTCCCAGGTATCGGACTTTTGCTGTTTCTGCTGTGATGGAGATATCCCTCTGCGTTAAAGCCGGGAGCAAGCCTTTGTCTCGATTCCTGCAGTCCAAGGGCTAGATGCCTTATCTGCTGGTGGGGAGCTTTCCCTCTGCTCTTGCTGGAGGCAGGGCACCTTTGACCTCAAGGTGTTTATAAGGCAGTAGTTATTCCCAGTTACTATTTAACAGCTGGGCACTCAAAATCACATTTATTTTATTTAATCCCGCCTTCTGTTTATTTTTTTCCTCGAACTAGCCTTTACAGTGATTCCCATGATGACTGAAATCTTGCGGTGCTTTCCAGCCTATTAACCTTTGGAATGGGACCATTTCTTTCCTGGTGTTTCTTCTTCTCTACCAAGTTTTGGGATTCAAGAGAAAGTCCTTAATTCTCCTCTTGCACTCATGGAAACTTGTTGTTTGTTTTGTTTTGTGTTTTTCTTTTTCCCTCCCCAGTGCTTTACCCACCCAGCCCTTCTCTGCCAGTGAAGGATGGAGGCTGGTACCAGGGCTTGGCCGATTTACTTTGCCAGGACCTCAGTGCCCTTTATTCCTTTATTTCCTTGTCAGGAATGGTGTAAAGGTTTCCAGGCAGAGATTTGGCTGGGGTTGCTGTTCAGGGAGTCGGCGGGGAGAGTGCCAGGCAGGTTTCTGCCTCTCCAGGGAAAAAAACCTGTCCTGAGAACCTTCTGGGAGCTAGAGGTACAGATCCAAGTGGCGCTGAATTTGACACTGGTCGTGCTTCAATCCGCAAAGCAGAGCAACGCCCTCGGGCAGTTCTTCGCAGCACTTTGAGGTTTCTCCTAAAGATTTGGGTTAGGAGAAAGTCCTCCTATTCCAAAAGCCACACCTGGAGCAGAAGCAGGTCCTGTTCCTCCAGGTAACTTCTCTAGCCGGGGCTGTGCCACTTCCAGCTCTCCCCAGGGCCCTTGGTGCTCCGCCAGTGGGTGTGGA
>NW_009621917.1:8366-8922 GCF_000690535.1 Cariama cristata
CCTCCAGCATCCCTGCAGCACGGTGGGGCTGAAGCCACGGGCATTGCTAATGCAAACCTGTGCCCAGTCTCGTGCTCTGGCTGGGGTACCTTTTGCTCCTGGGCTGGTTTGAATTGGAAATCTGATTGTCCTTTGAGCTTGACCGCAGCCTCGTGTGAATTCATGCAGCTGTTTGTCATCTAGGTGTGTGCTGGCTCGCTTGGCCGGAGCTTGGAGGTGGTAAAATGGGGTTATTTATCAATCATGTAGCCAAATCTACCTCTAAAACCACCCCTTGCTAGTGATTTGGGGGTGAGGATGGTAAGTGGGAGCCTTACGGATCCCAATGCCCCCATCCCTCTGCTCCAAGTACCTGATTTTTCCTTTCCTTCAATCCTTATGGGATACTGTGGTCCAGAAATACCCCTCCAGGGCTGGCTAACCTCACAGGAGAGGAACCTTAAAACCATCCATGTCTGCCTTGCTGATTTCTACCCCAAAAATACACGTGTCCTGTTGGGTGATGGGACAGGAGCTGTGTCCCCCTGTGTACCGGAGGGCTGGGGGCTACAGCGGG
>NW_009621917.1:8971-14190 GCF_000690535.1 Cariama cristata
CCCTTCCAGCCGGGAAATAGGGCAGAGGGGTCGGAGGACAGCAGCAACTAAGTCCTCTAAACAAACAAAACCCCCTGGCACGGCCATGCTCACCGGTTCCCCCGGCCGCGGCGGGACCGCTGCCAGCCCCGGGGCCAGCACAGGGGAGAGACGCTGGGAATTTGCGACAAGCGGGCTTGGGGTGGCTTCGGCCCCTTGTCCTAAGGGGGGCAAACGTGGCAGGAGGTGGTGGGTGGCTTCAGGGAGGGCTTTTTTTTTTCCTGGTCAGGAAACCTGGGGTCGCCTCCGGGACTTGGGTGGTTGCAGAAGCAGAGCCTGGAAGGGTGCTGTCCCCTG
This sequence comes from Cariama cristata, assembly GCF_000690535.1. NCBI lineage: Eukaryota > Metazoa > Chordata > Aves > Cariamiformes > Cariamidae > Cariama > Cariama cristata. The sequence goes on from NW_009621917.1 coordinate 9,308, forward strand.
TCTGAGGAGGTGGCACAAGCAAACCTGCTGCTCGTCTCTTCTTTTTGACCTAGAATAGAAGAAAAGCCTCATGCTGGTTATTTTCTTTATTTTTTTTTTTTCCTTCTGCTGATGTGTGGCTGAAGAGACCTCAGCCCCTGGGGTGCTTCTTCCCTTCCTCGCTGCTGCGTTGACTGAACGTGACGACTCGCTTCTGCAAATAAGTGGATTAAAACAACTTGTCCTTTAGAAATGCCTGAACTCATCAGTGTGGCAGGACCCAGCTCCTCATGAGAAACCAGTCGCAGCTACCCGGGAAGAGACGGTCCTTCTGCAGATGACGAATTCTCGACGTTTGAAACCTGGGTTTGTGAAGGTGCCCATCTCCAGCTCTGCAAAACTCAGCCCCGGTACAAGCTGCTGGTCATGTTTCATGTGCAAATGGGGCTGGTGAGGAGGATGAATGCTCATTTGAGCTGTAAAGCATTTCTAGTCTGGCTGAATTTCCAGAAGTGATAAAGAAATGATGAACTTAAAAGACGGGGCATGTCAGGGCTGCCTTAGCAGCGTGGGCAACCAGCAGTGCCCTCCCAGCCTCTACCAGAGAGGTTTTTGTTTGAGAAAGGAGATTAAATAAGGGGAACTGCCTGCCCTGAATGGTCCTGATCTCTGCTGCTGGCTTTCTGCAGTCAAAGGAAAGGTCCCAGGACCCTGGATCCTTCCAGGCTTTCTCCTGGGAGGGCAGAAGTGGGTTACAGAGATTTTCTTGCTTTCCAGGTGGTTGTGTTACTCTGAGAACGTGCTCTGCTCCGATTTTGCTCTTTCTCCCTGAGCGACTGTGCCATGTTGTCACGTCTGCAGATGCGGTGGAGGAAACTTAGGAGGCTGGAGGGTTTTAGGTGGTTCACTGCTTCCTTCTTGTCTTGGGTGATGTGCAGAGCCTGCTCTTGTCCCCCTCCCCAGTTACTCCAGGGCAGAAGTGGCCGTAAAGACCTTTTCTTTACACCAGGGTAGATGTGTCATCGCTCACATTGTCCCTAATGAAAAATAATAATTAAAAACGAAAAAGGATTGCTAAGGCAGACCTCTGGTGATGGTAAGATGGGAGCCTGGAGCCACTCTCCAACATGAATCCTCTCCTCCGCGAAGCCTGCACCGCAGTGAACCAGGTCAGTGGGATGGTGGTGAGTTGGTGGATGCTTTCCAAAACCACCTACTCCTTCCTCAACCTGCTCCCCTGCTGTCCCCCAAGGCTGCACGGGATGCAACTGGGGATGTGTAGCATGGTGAAGGAACTTGAGCATCCTCTCTGGAGCTGTTCTGGGGATGGAACGAGTTTGAAAATTCAAAATGGGATTGTCTTGTGTGAGAGGGATGTGCCTGGCTCATCTGTGCCCAAGGTAAATCCAGCTGGATTTACAAAGTCCTCCGCAGCTCAGAACCGGAGGGGATGATTTCTCTTACTCAGTAAGTTAAAAAAGATGCTTTCTAGCCTGACTGCTGGGGAAAAAAATGCAGGATAAACCATCAAGGATGGCACATCGGCAGTTCGTTTAGATGGTAGCAGTCCAGATCTGGAATCTGTTTCCCCTTCCTGGTTGTAATAATTAAACAAATGACGCCGTGTGGTGCCGGGGGCATGTGTGGTGCCGGGTTCGGGACTGCCCGGCCAATGTGTCCACATACGGGCAAGTACCTGACAACGTAGGGAGAAGCTCGTTGAAGCCGATTGTTTAGCTTCACGGTGGTTTTGGGATGTACCGGGCAGTGCAGCCAAACAAGGTGTCCGGTGTTTGCCTTGGGAGGGCCCGGGGGTTCCCCAGCACCTCATTTGATCCTTTTTGGGATGTGGTGCTGTATCAGCAAGGATGATGCTCCTTCACCTCCGGCCCGGCCAGATATGGGGCCTGAAGGGGTGGTTTGAGCTGAAAACAAGCGGCTGTTGTTGGGAAGTGTCGTTGGATCTGCGTGGTAATGGGCACGGTCGCGCCAGGTTTCGCAAGGGGAGAAAATACCCTTCTGGCTTGGTAGGTGTGACTGGGGGCAGGCAGTGTTCAGTTACGCTTTGTGAAAACTTGGCAGAAGATGTCGGATCCTGGTTTTTTCCTACAGGACATCTCCCCAAAGACCCCTGCTGTACCAAGCAAGGAGCACAGGGCTGCACCCAGGACCCCAGCCCCTCCTGTAAGGGAACAGCGATGAGTTTTCCTGCAGGACATCTCCCCAAAAACCCCTGCTGTACCAAGCAAGGGGCACAGGGCTGCACCCAGGACTCCAGCCCCTCCTGTAAGGGAACAGCGATGCTGGAGAATACCCCGGCTCTGTTTCTGTGCGGAGAAACCAGTGCTGTGTGTGTTGTCTCCTTGGTCATGAATTGCTGGGATGAAAAAATATTTTCCTTGCTCTTAAACCCTTGTGCTCCACCCGGTTGGAAAAGCAGGATGAAGTTTGGGATATGATTTGCAGTCGTGCTCTCCGTAACTGGACCATCCTCATCCCGGTCCCCTCTCACTGCAGCCAGCCCGGCTTTGGTCAGCCACAGTCGAGTCATCTCCAGTCCCCAGCCGGGGATGCCGTTCATTCAAATTCCCATGACAAGCCGAGGGATTACGAGATTTTCTCCGTCGCCTTAATGCAGCTAGAGAGCCCGGCACGTGGAAGGTAACGCGGCCGACAGTCACGCACGTCGCCAGTCGGCTTGATCGCTTTGCCTGACTGCAGCACCCGCCGTTCTCCCTCATCTTCCTCTCGGCTGGTTGCCGGACGCTGCGTTAATTTGCCGAGCTTGGAGGGGGTTTGATGTGCGAACAGTTGATTCGGTTCGGAAGCTGCTTGCAATGTTTGATGATAATTTTAGACAGGGCAGATTTTGCTAAGCTGCGGAGTTCAGATGAGCTCTGGTAAAGCCATGGTGGGGATTACTGTGGTTAATTCAGCACTTGGTTTCTTTAGTGGTGATTTCTTTTTCCTCTTGGGTTCAAACCCCCTATTTCTAGAACTGCTGTTTCTCCTAAAAAGTAGGACTGTGCCTTGGAGCTGGCTCAGCGCCCACGGCCGATCCCCTGATGGGGATGAGGGTGTCCGGTAGATCTTGGTTGTCTTGGTGGTGTGGGGATGGTGTGGGGCTGGGGAGTGCAGCAGCTCTCCATCCCTACTCTCTCCTTCCCATCGCATCCCAAATGAGCTTTGCTCCACCAGACCAGCCAGGCAGCACGTTTCACTGCAGGGAAGTGTCCTGGCCCGGGGTTCCCGTGTCCTGGATGCCATCAGCCAGGGCAGACACCCACCTGCACCTTGGGCTGGATCAGCAAAGCCTGGCTTATCTGTGTGTGTTTTGTGGTTTGTTTTTTTTTTTTTCCCTCCTGGATTCACCTCTTCCCTGGAAACCTTTCCCTGAGATGGAGAAAATTCCTCAGCTAACGCTTTAAGCTGTTTTAATGCCAGCAGCTGTTTTATGGGACATGTTTATACCCTCTGGTTTCAGTTGCCAGAGGAAGAGGTGGGTGCAAAGGGGTGGAAATCTTGCTCTTATGACATTCCCCTCCTGCCCCAGAAATGCCCATGAGCAATACGCCAGCATGGAGGTGGCACCAGCCTTTCTCAGGCTGTCTGGGAAAGATTGATCCAAGCGACGGACCTTGAACAAATTCCAGCAATATCATTCCTTGGTTGGGAAACCTCTGTGCCTGCCAGCTCCGGCCCCGTGCCCCGAGGACAGTGCTGCTACCTGTCTGGTGTTGCTTGCTCAAAGTGCTTCTGCACCTCTTATCTCTCGATACCAGCTCTCCCAGCGATGCTGTAGGTTGTGATGCCCTCCGGTTCCTCCCTCTGCACCAAATGACCTCAAAGCGTTGCGAAACCAAACCTGCAAACTCCGTTTAGCGTTCCCATTCCTTCCACTAATGCAAATTCATGCAATTTGCGTCAGAATTGCACCGGGCGTCTGCTGGGAAATCTGGTCTGGGAAGCAGATACCAGGCTGTAGTGTATCCAGTACGGGGGAGCTGGCTAAAAATGTGGTTTTTTGAGTAGCAGCACCCACAAAAATGCCTGGGATGCTTGCCTGAGTGTGGTGATGGATTTGACCTGGTGCTGGTCTGTTCCTGGAGTCACTGCCGTCGCCCCACATCACCCCACATGTCCCCCCTTGGACTGAGCCATGGGTTTCATGTCCCTCTTTCCTCTCCTGAGCAGAATACTCGGATTTTGGCCCATCAGCTGGGTTTCTGCAGGAACCGTGGCTCTGTTTTACGGCCTAAATAGCCATACTAGTGCTGCAGACACCCCAGACTATGGAGATTCCTCCTTTCTGGGATGGATCATCTCAACTCAATAGTTTCATTCTTCTCCCCTTGAAGGCTTTTTCCCACATCAAAGCTTTCGGGGAGTTTTTGGGATGGTTGCGGCATGGAAAACCCCTCCTTGAGGCCACTGTGGCCTGTCTCTTTCCATCATCTTGATTTCTTCAGGACTCTTCTCGAGGTCTCCTGGGTCTGTGGAGATGCTTTGTTAATCCCACTCCATGCGATGACGTCTCATCCTTGTTAAGTGGCAAAATTAAATCCTGCAGCAACACGATCAGAGGGAAGAGGCCGTGCCAGGGCTTTTTGTCAGGGTCTCCTGCATGGCAGAGTGCCGGGGAGGGGGGCATCAGGCTCGATTCGCTGGTGCTTTTCCTAATTCCCTTTCATCTGCATCGTTTTTCTCTTACAGAAGCAGCAATAAGGCTTTTTGCTGGCTGGTGACATGAGACGAGTGCAGCAGCTGAGCAGTTCGGGGCTATTTTTCCCCTCCTTTTGGCCCAAAACACTTGAACTTAATGAGCCGGTGGTAGGTGCTGAAGCCTTGAGTTGCCTCTGGCCGAGAGAGGAAGGAGGGGTGGCTGTTTTAGGGCTTCTCTTACA
>NW_009621918.1:0-275 GCF_000690535.1 Cariama cristata
GCAGGTCCGGGCTCGCGTGTTCTCTCACCGCTCTGTAGCTGCCTCCCATCCCTGCCCCGCCGGGGAGGAGAGGCAGAAGCAAAGTGTGAGCCGCTCTCTGATCCAGGTGGCCTTCCCTGGGGGACGTCCTCGTGCCCTGAAAACCAGCAGCACAGCGTTTGCTCGGTGATGCTGGGAAGCCCCAATGCGATTGCAGAGGTTGGCTGTGCCCTGGGAACCGGCCGGCTCCTGGCAGAGGTGGCACAGGGATGGCACCGTCCCCTGCAAGCCCCCCC
>NW_009621919.1:0-917 GCF_000690535.1 Cariama cristata
GGGACCCAGCGGGGTCTGGGGGCCTCAGTGGTGGCCTAAGGGGTCTGATTGGGGGAGACCCTGTGGGGTCTGGGGTGTTTAGGGTTCCTTAGAGGACCCTGTGGGATTGGGGCACTGCAGGGGACCCAGCAGGGTCTGGGGACCTTGGGGTACCCTGAAGAATCGGGGGGGGTCCCCTGGGGTTTGGGGTGCTTGAAGGACCCTGCAGGGTCAGGGGTCCAGGGGTGTGCAGTGAGCTGGCAGATTGGGGGGGCAGTGATGTTGGGGGACCCAGCAGGGTCTGGGAACCTCCATGGGGTTGGGAGACCCTGCAGGGTCTGGGGTCCCTGAAGGATCTTGCTAGGTCTGGGGGTGTTTATAGGGGAATCTGCTGTCAGCACCCCCAGCCCAGTCTGGGGTCACCTCCCTCCCAAAGGCAGCAGGTTCAGGGCAGCCACTATGGGGCAGGACCCCTTCTTCCCTGTCGGAGCCCCCCTGGGAGGGGTCCCCGAGACCCTGGGTCAGCAGGACGCCGGGGGGGCTGTGCCTCACGCTGGAGCTCGGGTGCAGCCTTCACGTGGCCGTGGGCAAGCCGCAGTGGGGGAATTGAGCAGGCTCGGGGTCACCCCACTTCCACCGTCCCCGGACAGTGATTTTTGACTCCAGACTGTGCATCCCTGTGGGGGCAGAGAGCAGAAGAGGACTGGTCCTCACGATGGCACCGGCACCGTTTGCCTCCCACCGAGCTGGATTTTTGGGACCACTTTGGTGACTGACCAGGCGGGTGACACTTGAAGCCTCCCTGCACTGACAGCAAGAGTCCTTGGGCACCCCCAATGTCACCCTGCGGCAGAGCCTGTCGCTGCGGGCTCCAGAGGGGCGAGAAGGCATGAGGAGGTGATGGTGGGCTCAGGACGAAGCACCCCTCTCCGGGCAGA
>NW_009621919.1:1122-1397 GCF_000690535.1 Cariama cristata
TGGCATCCCACGGCTGAGCCACCGAAACGGGGTCTCGCTTTGCTGCGCCAGGCTTTTTGCAGTGGCTTTCCTCGGAGGCTGCATGAATCCCTCCCTCCTGCTGGAAAACCATAACTCACCCCCCTCCTTTTTTTTTTTTAAAATTAAAAAAAAAAGACTTGATTTGGGCTAGGGTGGGGGGGATTTCACTGACTCATGAATGTGCCGCGACTACCTTGGTGTGAGACAGCCGGTCTGTTGTGTAATCCTCGCTTCTCGCCTCTGCACCGGCTGGG
>NW_009621919.1:1422-3026 GCF_000690535.1 Cariama cristata
TGCCCGTGCTCCGCAGCGGGATGCGAGCAGAAGTAAACTTTGATAGATTTTTAATCATCACATGCAGTGTCCTTAGGTGCTGGCTGAAATATAACCGAGAGGGTGATTAGAATGGGGATGAGCAAATAAGCCCTGGTAAATGGTGTGTAATTAATAGCAGAGTGGATTTTTCTGATTATTGACCTCTTTCCTCCTCTGGGAATGCGGAAAATGTGTTGGGAGTTGCCTGCGGCAGAGTGGTGCTGCGGGTGCCTGGGGTCTCCGCCAGGTACCCCAGGTGTACCTGTATATATATATACATACAGACATAGTCTGTCCCGAAAAAATTGTGTAAAAGGTCACAAATAAGGTACAACTTGCACGTGAATGCGTGCAGAAAATGGGTGGCAGAGAAACATTTGAGCCACCGGCATGACTTTATGGCCGTGCACCGCGGGAGGGATCTGTCTTTCTCCTGTTTTCAAACAATTATTTTGGGGTTTGTGCTACCCTATGCAGAGCTTACAGATGCTCTGACACCCCGTATCGCCTCGATACTCCCTAATTTCTGCCCTTTCGCTAAATCGCTGCCCGCTGGAGGTTTCCCATGCACACACAGCCATAATCCCAACCAGGAGGTGATTCCCCGAGCCGGGTGGGGAGTTTGCCGCTAATAGCAGCTTACAGGTACTCAGCAGGAGGAGGGACACATTATCTCTCCTAGGCTTTCAATTAATAGTATGAAATGCACAGCTTGGGCTTAAATCCCTTGATTTTTTCCCCTCCCTGGTGATTATTTGCAAATCAGCTTTTGACCTGATTAGAGCAGAACCTACTTAAAGGAACTGCAGGGAAAGACCTTAAAAAAAAATTAATAAAATCAACTCCATTAAACCAGTAAGACCAAAATAATTCAAAATCCTTCGATGCAGTGGTTCCTCCCCACCCTTTGGTGCCCCATCACAATTCGTGTTCCTGCAGTATCTTTAGCCAGACCATGGTATCCATTACCATTCACAGGCTTATCCCCATTTTCCTACGGGATGGAGGAGGCTGATGCCGTTAGCGAGGATGGGAGGGTTGGTGAAAGGGCAAGAAGGAGATCCCAGGTCTCCTCGCCGCTCCACCCTGCAGATAAGCGCACATTTAGCTGAAATAAGGGCACTCGTCTGCTCCATGGGCCCAGGGAAAGCTGCACTCGGGATTTCAAAGGATGGGGAAAGCCAGTTGGGGTCCCCTCCGTCTCCCGGGGCAGGGGGATGGATGTCCCCCCCCGTTCGGCAGGAGGAGCAGCAAGTACAGTTAAACTGCGTGGGGAGGTGGTGGGGAGAGCGGTCGTGGCCACACCTGAGACCTGGCTTTGAGTGGAGGAGTGACAGCAGCTCCCCAGGGTGATGCTGGAGTGAGACGTGATACCTGTTTCGGGAAAAAGAATAAAAAGAAAATAAAAACTAGCCCCAGAGCCCTGTTACCCGGTGACTGCTCGTGGCCAGGGTAACTCACCGCTGGGATTGCCTCCGTGGCGTGGGAGAAGCCATCACCTCCTGCATCCGCACAAGTCCCTGAGCCGTGGTTTTGGGCAACGTCTCTGCAGGTAAATCCTCATGCAGGGACTTCTGCAGCAG
>NW_009621920.1:0-345 GCF_000690535.1 Cariama cristata
AGAAAAAAAAAAGCCCAAACAATCCCACAACGAAAATATGCCAACATTTTAAAGGCCATCATTACTATCTTTGACAATTGATCTTAGTACCCTCTTTTACAAGAGGGCTAACTTGGTGTTGAAGTTGCTGCAGCCTTTGCTTCCCACAAGGTAGCAGCACGAGAACTATGAAAGAGCAAGAGGCTTGTGAGCCCGTCTCGCCAGAGACAGAAAGGCCGCCCGATTTATTTATTTTTTAGTCTTCAGGAATCTGCAGCTCAGAATGAGAGGAGAAGCTTCTTAAACACCAGGACTGGGTGCAAACAGCAATTAAAATCACAAAATCTACGTTTACGTTTTACTTTA
>NW_009621920.1:361-5315 GCF_000690535.1 Cariama cristata
TGAAAAAGCACATCGGGGACATGAAACAATCTGCAAAACTAAAATGCTGTGTATATAAATATATTTGTGAGAGTGTATGTGTGTGTGTGTGTGTGCATTGAATACGGTAGAAATCCTGTCTTGTTATTGTATATGGCAAAAATCTTGTAACTGATGAGGAGTTTCTTTCTGCTTCCCCTTAACTCTCCTGGTTTCACCAGTTTTCCTCAGGCTTTTTGCTGCATTTATCAGTTGTCATTGCCCAAAAATGATCCTACGACGAAGGAGGAACCCCTTTGCCAACACACAATAACTGCCGAGGGGAGTTGACCTCACGCCCCGCATTCACACCGTCCTACCTGAATAATTGTGTAACCCACATCAAAACCTCCTAGTGTAAACACCTATGGATAGAGTAATGATTTGGGTTGGGTTAGGTGTGCACTTCTGCGGCAAATCTCCCAGTTGTCCCAGTTTGGCAAGCTTTGCTTCACGGTCCAGGCTTGGGGCAGACGAGTTGCGCTTTGGGGAGATGCGTTGCAGAAGCAGACCCAAGGCGCTCCAGCCGCAATTGGGCACGCAGCCTCTGCCATCAGACCGGAGTTAGTCAAACGTTAACCCGGGGCACAGCACCGATGGCATGGCCTCAGCACCAACTGTTTTGCCTACAGACACACAGCTGTCAGTCCCCGCTGCTTGCTGATGTGCACATAGCCTTAGTGGCCTAGATGGAAAGTTAAAATCAGAAGGGAAATTTTTTATAAGCTCACACAAGCTAGTACAGAACAGGGGCAGAAATGATGGAAGAACACACCACATCAGCTGGATGAAAGGATTTTTTTTTTTTTAATGTGACATTGCAGGCATCCTGCAGCCATGTATTAGGTCATATTTACTGGAGGGACCAATCTGTGGGGTTCAGGAAGGGGCACTCTGCCATTTGCAGGTGGAAACGGTAAAACTCTTTCAAATACTGTAATATGCTCTGAAATAGCATATTGATAGGGAAGCTGACAAAAAAAGACACTCCATTAAATAGAAAAAAATACATTGAGTGATGTGGAATGTATGTGTACACATACACACATATTTATAAAGAGTTTGACTCTTTTTGAGTTTTGACTCCCAAGGAGTATATACATATGTAAGTAAAATATACATTTATACACACATACTGTTGTGGTTTTTACGACTATTCATGTATTTTTCCTCTTTGGAGTATATCCAGGCACTCCCAGGACCATTTCACTTTGTGAAGGAATCAGGCAGCACTGTGGAATTACATCTAATGTAGCCTTGAGTATTTATTGCAATGGTTGTCAGCACACCATACACAAACTCTTTTGGGCTGCCAGCTCTCCTCTCTTACATCAAGAACATTGAATCGTGTACCTTGGCCTAGAAAATTAACACAGCTTGCATAAATATAATTTGATTATGTCCTTGAGTCTCCTGGTGCGACAAAGACAAACACAAATAAGGAGGAACAGTGTGTACATATTTTCTTTTTTTTTTTCCCCTTTTCTAAACGCCATGACATCAGTGACCATTTGTACTTAGCTGAAATTGCACCACTGGATCCTATCAACATAATAAATAAATAAACAGATGGTTGTGTGTGCAGTTGATCTAATGAAGCCAGGTTTCCTATCAGGTTATATCTTGTAGTTCAATTCCCTCACATCTAATAAAATACAAGCTCTGCTTTAGCTTTTCCTGTCCTTGCAAAATGCTTTTCTCCGGTGTGGATTCTCAGTTGTGCAACAAGGGGTGAGCAGTCTTCCCCATAGCGGGGGCACTAATTTGAGGTTCTCTCCTTTAAAAGGTCCACCAATTCAAAGAACCTTGCCAGAAGTTAATTTCTCTGTTGAATTTGACTGAGATTGGCCAAAGATTAAAAAATAATGGAGAGGATGCAGGGGTACAGTTACACTTGCACACACACAGATACAAAGACAGCGGCAGTTAAAATAACTCATCTCCTCTGGGAACTATGCTAAACAGCGTATCTTTATTTGAAGAAAGCAGAAAAGATCAGTGTGCTATTACCCATCTCCTTTTAACTGCAATTTATTAATTTTTCATTAAGGATGCTGGACAATTGTTCAGGGCAAGAGCAGAGAATATTGACAAGTCTGACGCTGAATGCTTCCCTTGCCTTCGAGGTAAGATATAATTTTGTTTATAGCAAAAGATTCAGGAGAATTCAATAGAACTTGACAGAACAGTAGGATTCCTGGCAGGCTGGTTGCAAGTCTGGTCAAAGGTATTTAGGCTTTCACAATATTTGGTGATTTATTAACAAAGTTTGATTTTATGCTTACAAGAGAACTGCTGAAGTAGTAAGTATGAAGTGTTACTAACAGATTAAAAGTTTCTGTATTTGTTACAAGCAGTAGATTAATCTCTAGTTGGGAGGGGGGCACTTCAGAAAGAACGGTGTACTACAAAAGAAAATTTACAGAAGAATTACAGCTGAAGAGTTTTATGTCAATTCTAAAATAGGAGTGCCTTCCATACAGAAATGAAAATACCGGTAAATGAAGCTACATCTTGGCTGGAAACAGCCTACATCAGTTACAACGTAATGGTTCTCTCATCCGTTGAACACAATTGCTCAATAATAGGCTAACTTTTCTAATATAACACAAAACTACTGTCCAGGTTCAAAATTTCCCCAAACCCCCAGTTAAACTCCATGGCCTGGTTTTACCCAAGTAGTGCTGTGAGAAGGCTGGTGCTCTACGCAGGGGTGTCAGCATTGCAGCTCTGGTGTGCTGAGCCCATCCCTGAACATCTGCCTGGGGCCAGGGGTGGAGGGAGGCAGGATGTTCACAGGGTCTTACCACCCTGGAGCTGCTGACCTTCATGAAACGTCTTGGAACTTCAGTATCTTGACATCTCTCTTCTGTCAAAATCGGTTGAAATTAAGCTGCAGGGTCATGAGCTACTGGGTGGAGAAAGTGTCATGGTATTGCCTGACGGAAGGACAGGACACAGACAACCTGAGGACATAAGCTTTGTCTTCTTTGGAAGTAAGGCTAAAAATATACTAAAAATACTAAAAGTACATGGGACTAACCATTTTATAACAGATGGTGGTCTGGACTTGCATGATTTTTAGGACTTCAGGTACAAAATTTTCTTTTGAACTAGGAAAAAATCCACATGCGGAAGAACAGGACTTTTCTAAAAACAGTTCCTTTCAGTTTTTTAGAACTCATGTCAAATTTAGGCCAATTTAATTGTGTTAAATCTAAGTAAATTCCTGTTTAGTTCCCCAGCTTGGAAAGCTGTTGTGTTCTGGCAGGTTTCTACATGCAGGCAATAACTTCGGTGCTTCTGCGCTGCTCTGCCTGGGTAAAATGGCCACAGGTGAAAGGCAAACAAGGAGTTTAGGACCAGACAGGTGACCTAATTTTCACAGTTGCTACGCATCCAGGCAGCTGTAGAGGTGGTTCTCCTGGGCCATTGTTTTTGAAAACAGGCCCACTTGTCTAAGGCCTGCAGCCCGAGACAGACACTTTGGAAAATCGATGAAAAATCTCACTTAGGCTTTTTGCATCCATAATCTTTTGTTTCAGCTTTGTGCTGTGTTTGCCCTCCCATTAATTCTCTTTTTAAAATCCTTTCCTGTTTTAGTTGGCATATAGAAAGATTTTGGCAGATGGTATCAAAAAGAGAAAATAAAAATAAAGGTTCTCCAACAAATTTTTATTACCGTTCCTGAACATTTGAAATACCATCGGCATACAGATTCGTGTAGTCCTGTTCCATTTTAAAACACTGATGGGTTACGTAACTTAAAACAATTACTTATAGTGAAATTTGTTCCTTAAGATACTTTTATTTTAGTAAAGTTTCCATAAAATTGAAAAGATTTCAATCCTCAGTTTAAAAATCTCAAATTACAAACATATGAACAAACATACTTTTTTTTTCCTGTAACTAGGAAAACTGTAGAATACTGGAACAGTATTCATTTTTCAATCTTAACAAATTTCTACGCTTCTCTCAGGTTGTAGTCTGGTCTCACGTAAGGCTAGTTTTGTCCTTAGGTTCTTAACAGAGAATTAGTTAGCAGCTGTAGTTATTTTAAAGAAAGTCTTTGAAGATAAATAGACATTAGGCTGATTTATGTTTGCTAATTTGCAGTAAGACTGAAAATTCTTGATTTCTTGGTACCTGTTCAGGGTACTTTTTTAATTTTAACAGCACTTTGTTCACTTTTTAAAATAATTAGTATGTTTTTGTAAGAACTAGATTGTGTTCCTTTGTTTCTGAGTGATATGGCTGAGGAAAATTCCAACTGTTGAAGAGCAGTTTCTTTCATTGCACAGATACAGTGGTTTCCGTAATGGTTTCCTTGAGCCCTCACATGGAAGAACGTGGTTTTATGCTTTTAAATTCTGGCAGGATGCTGTGTGCGGGCACCCTCCAGAAGCCTTTGGGAAGACGAATGGGCACAGCAGGTTGTCTGTGATGATCTTTCTTCCATTTGAGGCCAGAAACAGGAGGCATGGGAGGCAGATCCAGAACGAAATACCGTCACAAAGGAGAAAGAAGGGTCTTGTGAGCGTCACCGATAAAAGTGATGTCTCCGACGGGACGCAGGAGCAGTACCTCCTGCACCCTGTTAAACCCACGATCCGCCATGACTTTGGGCAATCTGCAATGGAGTTTGGCGAAATCAGCTTTGGGCCTGTAGATGGCTAAAACTGCAGTGAGTCTTTTGTGCCAGGACCGCTCCTCTTCCTGGCAGCCCGGCGGGGATTCTTTTGTGATTTTGCAGGTTCGGGTCTCCACTAATGCAGTGGAAATACAGTTTCTCTAGAAGTAGCAAAGGTTACGTTAGTGGAAACAAGTAGCCAACAGCCTGAAGAGAGACACATAAACGGGAAAATTTGCACTCGAACTGCATATTCGAGCCCCGTCCGGAGCAGGTGCAGCAGGCGTCCCCAGAGCTGCGGCCCAC
>NW_009621921.1:0-965 GCF_000690535.1 Cariama cristata
GCACGACACACGCTGGTGGGGGTTAAGGGATATGACCGAGGCCGGGCGGGGAGGCGGTGGCAGAGGGCCACGGGTGTCTCCTCCTCAGGGTCACAGCCTGGAGGTACGGGGTGAGGCTGCGGGATGCCCACAGGATGCGGGATACGGGATGTGGGATGTCCATGGGGTGTGGGATGCCCAGTGGACACCCAGAGGATGCCCATGGGATGCGGGATACCTGCGGGATGTGGGATTTGGGATGTGGGATATGGGATACGGGATGTCCATGGGATGCGGGATATGGGATATGGGATGCCCATGGGATATGGGATGCCCAGGGGACACCCAGAGGATGCCCACGGGATGCCCACGGGATGCAGGATGTCTGTGGGATATGGGATATGGGATATGGGATGCAGGATGGATGTAGGATGTGGGATATGGGATATGGAATACCCATGGGGTATGGGATGCCCAGAGGATGACTGTGGGATGCAGGATGTCAGATATGGAACATGGGATATGGGATGTGGGATGCAGGATGACCATGGGATGCGGGATGCCCATGGGATACGGGATACAGGATGCCTGTGGGATGTAGGATGTGGGATACGGGATACCCATGGGGCACGGGATGCCCATGGGATGCACGATGCCTGTGGGATATGGGATACGGGATATGAGATATTGGATGTGGGACGCCTGCAGGATGCGGGATATGGGATGTGGTATTCCCATGGAGTACAGGATGCCCAGAGGACACCCATGGGATGCAGGATGCCCGTGGGATGCGGGATATGAGATGTGGGATGCGGGATACAGGATAGAGGATGCCCACGGGGTGTGGGATGCCCAGAGGATGCCCACAGGATGCCCATGGGATATGGGATGTGGATATGGGATGCAGGATGCCCATGGGATGCGCAATATGGGATGCGGGACGCCCATGGGGTATGGGATGCGGGATGTGGGGTGGGGGTCCCATC
>NW_009621922.1:0-345 GCF_000690535.1 Cariama cristata
GAGGAGGGCAGCGCCATGACTCATTTGCAGGCAGGTCTCTCCCCGGAGACTCTGGAGAAAGCCCGGCTGGAGCTGAACGAGAACCCCGACACCCTGCACCAGGACATCCAGGAGGTGCGGGACATGGTGATCACCCGGCCGGACATCGGCTTCCTCCGCACCGACGATGCCTTCATCCTGCGGTTCCTGCGGGCCAGGAAGTTTCAGCACTTCGAGGCATTTCGCCTCCTGGCCCAGTACTTTGAATATCGCCAGCAGAACCTGGACATGTTCAAGAGCTTCAAGGCCACAGACCCGGGCATCAAGCAGGCGCTGAAGGATGGCTTCCCCGGCGGGCTGGCCAAA
>NW_009621922.1:395-15395 GCF_000690535.1 Cariama cristata
AGAGCAGGTAAATGCAGAGCCGCTGGCCCACCTTAACCCCTTCTTTCCCCAGGCAATGCGTGGGAAAAGCTGTGCCAGAGCAGAGAGCGGGTGGGTGGGCAGCAGGGACACACCCGGCTCTGCCCGCAGCGGGCTGGGCAGCAGCCTGGAAGGCAGCGAGATAAGAGAAAGAAGAAATGTCTTTTGTGGCTGAGGGCCTTTCCAGCCTTCTCATCCTTTAGGCTCCGAATTTTGGGAGGGAAGTAGGAACCTCTTGGGTGCTCTTCTCAACTGGCTGATATGAGGTTTACACCCTTCTGCCTTCCCTTAGCCGAAGTGAGGTGGCACGGTAGATGATGTGCGTACCCCCTGACAAAGGCTGGTTGTGGTCTCTGTGCTGGTCTTTCTGGTTCAGCATGCACAGATCTGCTCAGGTGCCATGGGAGAAGGGGGAAGATCCTGTGTGCAAAACGGGAGTATCCATCACGGCTTTTGAGCTGAAAAGTTTGCCTGTGCAGGAAGCTGAGGCCCCGAATCCTTTCTCTCAGCTAAAGAAAGCTCTTCCTCAGCCACCTGGAAATGCCAGGATGGAAGTTAGAGTAACCTCTGATTTTCCCCACTCACGCTATTCTAAGTGTCAATTCCCTGCATAGTAAGATCCAAGCACACAGAGCTTTGGTTGCAAATTGAAGGAGGCTTGTGCAGTCCTGAGAACAACCTCTGATCCTTTTTGGGACTACTCGAGCCTGAAGATGACTTAGCAGGCTGACCCAAGTGCTGTCTCCCATCAAGGCCCTTTCTTTTAGCAATCGGCTCGATACTAAGTGACACTGTAGTTATTCTAAATACCTCATTGGGTGTCATGCCCAGTTTCTCCTGCAATCTAAAGTCATTCCTACAAGAATTGCTTGATTTTCAGTACTTTTAAATGAATGAATGCCTTAAGGGTGAACTTTACAGCCTGCTCCTGTGAGCACTGCATGGCTTCCCTGGGCTCCCGGCCTGAGAGCAGGTTTAGGATCTGAAGCACTTCTTAGTAAGAAAACTTAAAATCTTGCTGCTTGCTTTCTCGTGTACCCGAACCGTATTTTGTGCAGTCAACACAGGCTGGGCACAGGCAGCGCTGGGTGCTCAGTGCAGATATCCCAAGCTCAGCTATTTTGAAGCATGAGGAGGGCACAAACAACTAGCAGCGTGGATAGAAAGGAAAATCTGGGGGATTGGCCTGCTTAAGCTTGCCCTGTAGGTGTTTGTGTAGCTGTCCTCTTGCAGGCTGTGTCGATAGGCATTGCAGGGAGTGATCCCTCAGCTCTCTGCGGCAGTCGGTGTCACAGCTAGGGATGAGTCCCTGCCCGGCGGCTGCTGGCCCACCATGGCTTTCCTCCTCTCCAGATGGAGTGGCCACATCCACACTGCCTATGGGGAGAGTTTCCTGGCCCTTGCTAACCCATGAATCATGCCCAGGGACTGGGAGAAAGCTGCCTGGCACAAATCAAAACTGCCCACAGCCAGGCTAAGAACTGGGAAGTGTGGATGGACGTATGCAGAGCTGGGACCAGCCTCCTTTCCCTGCTTCGGTTTTCTAGCAGAAGGAGCCAAAGGAGCGGAGTGAGGAAATGGTGGAGGTGAGGCTAAGGACTGTCTGAGTGGGCTTTGTTTCCCACATAAGGACCTTCCTTACTTCCCACATAAGGGCCAGGTCAACTTTTTATTTTAAAAACAACTCCACAAACTCTTAAAAATCCCCGAAGGAAGAATTAGCAAAGAAATAGATGTTTAGGCCTCTCATTAAGTCATACGTTTATGATGAAGTTTCCTTGTTAAAGATGGGGTGGCCTACTGTATACCATTATTTCTCATTAATGAAAAAAAAAAACCCGAAGCTTTATGTGACACTTTTCAGATCATTAGTTCCTAGCCAAAAGAACACCAAGAATTCAAGTTCAGAGATAAAGTGGCATTTAAAAAAACATAATTGCTATGCAAAAAGAATAGATTTATTTCCTTCTTAATTTTGGATGCGCTGATATTTGAACTATGTGAGATCAGCTGATGCAACAGTAAATTTATTGTGAGTTTTTCATGAAATCCTATCGATACAATTATTATTATTTATGTTATAATAGCGAAGTGGCTGGGGTACGCCAGAGTACCCAATGGCCGTGTTTGCAATCGGGTGCCTATTGCTTTTCAGCACTGCGTGCCCACGGTACGCCTCTCCTCCAGAGCCAGGGGTTTGTTTTCAGAGAGACCGCTCAGACAAAGGGGTGAGAGCTGAAGCCCAGCTGCACGGAGTCGCTTGCTCCAAGGCACAGGACAAGTCAGTGACAGACCCGGGAATGGAGCTAGGTCACGTTCTTTTCTGATTAATTTAGCATCTTCTGTTATCTGATGTTCAACAACTGAACCTAGAGCTGCTGTGCAGTATGTCTTAAGCTTATGC
Organism: Cariama cristata; assembly: GCF_000690535.1. Classification (NCBI taxonomy): domain Eukaryota; kingdom Metazoa; phylum Chordata; class Aves; order Cariamiformes; family Cariamidae; genus Cariama; species Cariama cristata. Next base: position 2,818 of record NW_009621922.1, read on the forward strand.
CTTAGCTGCCTTGAGATCTTGCAGCACATATAGCAGTGCTCCTCTTACAGCAGCAATGGGAGGATTACTTCTTGAAGTCTGTCTTGTTAGGACCTCTTCATATGCTGCATAAACTAAGTTAATAGAGCACAGGAAGCCTCCAAATTTATCATGTGTATATGACTTATTATGGCCAGCATGTAACAATTAGAATTAAAAAGTTACAATTTGTTCTTTAAATGAATAGCAGACATACTATAGATGATTTATATAGCACCGGCAGCCTATGATTTACATAGTTCCAGTAAGAAAGGAAAACGTGGGAGGCAGAACACTCCTACGGTAAAACAAGCCTGTGTACTAGATGTTAAATCATTAAATTAAAGCAGGGCCTGAAATCTGTACCAGATGTCCTACCATCTGAACAACTAAATCAGACATGTATTTAAAAGAAACAAACAAAAAAAGGAAAGGTGGAGGATAATGCATTGTGTAGCCCAGCAGCTTTTCAGTGGGACCCTGCCTCACTCTCCGCCCTGCCTCTGCTGCGGGGAAGGCGAAGATGGGTGACATTCCTGCCAGGAGGCTGGATAGCTGATCCCTCCTTATTACCTTCCAGATTGTTGGTTGATAACTACATTTGGCTTGTAGGTGTGTACGTGCATTTGAAGACTCCCTTTTTCTTAATGTGTCCAGCTGGTGAAGGGTTTTTTTTTTCAGTTAATGGTACAATTAATTTCAACTCTCAGTGGCAAGGGATCTACTGTCATGCATGTTCTTCTGTATGCTTTGTGGGTTTCCTAGGATTCTCTAGGAAAATCAGGCCATTTTGATGCTATTTATTTGAAATCTTTCCCGGTATTAATTATCTCAGAATTCTTCCTAGGAAGGGCAATAGAAACGTGCAGTAGAAGAGTGCAGTGGTACCCAGGTCCTGTCCGTGCCACGGTGCCCCAGCCAGCTCACACCACCCTCAGTGAATATGGAAATCCGCTGCGCTCATTACCGTTAGCTCTGCTGTTGCATCAGATGATTTACAGCAGGGCAAAGATGGACTCCACTGGTTTGCTTTCAAAACTATGCTTTCAGCTGCAGAAGTGCTAGAAACTTTTCTTTTCCTCCCATTAAATGAGAATTTAAATTCTGTAGCTATTAGGAGGCTGGTCTGCTCCTCAGCTCACTATTAACCACAGGCGAGTTGGCAGGGTGTTTTTCAAGCTCTGATGGAGGCAGTGTGACAAAATAAATAGCAATGCTAACAATAATAACATAGTAACAATACCAAAATACTTGGTTAATAGAGTCAATTTTTGTTTGGAAGTAATATCTTTCAAATAATAATTATTAACTACTGCAAACACTGTTATTTTTTCTACAGTTTCTCCTGCTGACTGATGCTGTCTTATTGTTTCCTAGCTTTCCCCCAGGTATCCGTATCTGCCTATTATCACTTGTATTTAGACTGTGAGTGTTTTGGCTAGGGATCTTTTTGATCAATGCTAATGTAGAATTTAGATCAGCTCAATCTTCATCTGTGGCTCTGTCTGTTAGACACTGGGCTAACATACGGAGTAATGAACAGTATGAAATCTGAATCTAAAAGCTAATCTGGTAAAATATTTGAAGCAGTTTCTATTTTTCTATGCATTTTTGTAACACTGGTTGTGCTTTTTGTTTTTAGAATAAGGGCTCCCAGGGCACGCTGCCACTATTTAAGCAGAATAGCAGTAAGAGAAGTTTTGATCTCCCATCTTTTCAGTATTCGAATCTGTAGCCAGGCTGACAAACCAAGGAGAGCAGAGGCATCATTTCTAGGTACTCCTTTGGGTACCTTGAGGGCTCTTGTTTCACTGAAATTCTAAAAATATTAAGCCAGAGCAGTAGGTTAGAAATGATTTGATGGCTCAGAGACTTGACTAACTTTCTCTTTTAAACCAGTGGCACAAGAGCTCATTTGATGGAAACCTTTACTTGTCCAAATGGTGATGAGCTTAAAACACAGATTGTGCGCGCCTTACATGTTTGGGACCCTCAAGAGACGTGTGGCTTAAATTCAAGCGAAGAAGACTTAGCATTTATCTCTTCTAGTTAACAGTTTGCATCCTGAGAGGCTGACTCATGCCACTCAGTTTTAATTCTCAAAAGAACTTGAAATTTCTTGATATTGGGGAGGAGATGACAAATAGCAATACAGATAGTAGGGCAGCTCTGCCAAATCAGATTATCTGTTGTTCAGTGCAAAACTGAATCGACTGGAACTAGAATCTGGTTAAACAGATGATGCGCTGGATGCCACCCATCATCAAGAACATAAAGTATTGAAAACAGCTGACACAGCTGGATTTGACATGAGACGTCTGTACCTTGCATTCTCCCTGTCTCTTCCCTTTCTCTTGGCCTGGTGGAAATCCCAGTGGCCCCTGGGAGCGAAGAGGATGCACAGACCACATAAAAAAGAGGTAAAGGTGAAAGATCATAGTGAAGTACTACCAACAGTTGATAGCAGCGTCTGCCAGACTGTTTTTCCAAGAAGTCCTTGGAAATACTTTGAATCTCTTCATGTCCCATAAAAAAAATTCTCAAAGAACTTTTCTGTAAAGGGGAAGTTGCTGCCACTGTTAAATTACAAGAGAGTGGGATGCTCAGTTAATTGTTTGAGCTGTTCTGTTCTTGACGCATCAGGACCTCAGTGAACCATTACCCTAGAAAGCTCTATTGCTGTCGTGGTAGATATGGTAGCCATCCCGAAGCATTTGAAAGAATGACTGTTGGTGTGGCTATTAACTTGTCAAGCCTTCCAGGGCTCATTGTGGCTGCACACCGGTCCCTGCCTCTTTTGAACTGAAGCTGGAACTCACATAGAAAAGGAACATTAAGAGTGCATTATATATGTGATAACGTATTTCCAGCATTTCTTATTCACTTTATCAACTGGGCCAAAAAAGTTGTCTAAGCTCTCCATTGAATTAAGCATGCTTCTATAAATAGAGGGCATTAAATACATTTAAATTAACCATGAGTTCTCGATTATCCTAGCAATTAGTAATACCTTGCTAGCTACAGTATGTCCCATATGAGTCTGTTTAAACAAGTGAATGCAACTGAGTTTAGCCATAAATAAATCACGATTTGTTTCTGCACAACCTAACTCCAGGCTAGTACAGAACACGCGTTGCAGCACATCAGGGCCAGCACACCCTCCGTCCCTGACGGCACCGGAGCACTCATGGGAGAGCTGGGGCCAGGGCAAAGTGAGCATCTTGCTGTCCCCTAAATACACACTGTTACTTAACACAGGTTGGTAAGAATAAAACAATACCATCTTCCCCTGAGACTGAACACCGTGGTCTCTTAAAATTAAAGGCTAACATGTTGATTTTTTTTTCTTTTTTTTCTTTAAAGTAGAAAGGCAGTCAAAGCCGTCTTGGGGCAAATTTATTTCACTCAGTAGCTTATCCCATTTTTCTCACTTTTGATTGGTTATATTTCTGTATCTATATGGAAAGTAATTTCAGTGTGGAATAAAAGTTTCAGCAATACAATCCAGAGTAATTTTTCCCACCTTTTTACGTAGGATTTTAATTTCCCTAAAGTCCAGCCAAGGATAGAGCATATTTTATGGCAGAACCTGTGCATCCTGGTGCTGACATGAACAGTAGTGGCAGTGAGGTGAAATGTTGGACAACACGGGGCTGGAGTGGATTAAAGATGAATCTTTATGCAAATAACTCTGGGCTGTGTGAAAGCTTCAGTATAGTCACTTTAATCACATTTCATTTGCTTGGGCTGTTCCGCTGATACTTTCAAGACGCAGCTTGCCATTTGCACCACCTAAGATTTCATCTATCACACCAGGTTTACATTTCTGGCTTGCCTCAGCATGTGTCCAGAGTAAAAGCTGCTTTAAGTATCCACTAATAGCTTTGTCTTTCTTGTCTGGTTTTCTGTACTGTACTTAAGTAAGGTATCAAAACCAAGAGAAGAGGTCCATTACAGACTGAAGCATAGTTCCTGTCTTCAACTAATTGCCCTGAAGGGTATTTGCGGTGGGAAGCTTGATTATTAGTGACATGTCCCTGTATACTCCTGATGTGGCTTTTTAGACTTCAAGAGTACTTCAGATACCTTCCTCTGGCAGAAAGTGTTCTTGCTTGTTTTTAGCTAGACCTGCGTTCTTCAGGACTTGTTTTCACTGAGAGGGCAACCTTTGGCCTTTTTCAGTGAGTAAACTTACAATATCGTCATCGTTGTTGTGGACTGTATTTCTTACACTAAGCAAACCTGCAGTAGGAGTTAGGGTGATGGTGAATATGCCATAGATTTGTGGAGGCCCAACCCTGTGACCATTGGTTACTCTCTGTGGTGACTGAAATCCTGGTCTCATTGATGCCTGACAGTTTTCCTGTTGACTTGAATGAATTCAGGACATAATTAGGTGTATTTGTGTTTAAATGTCTACATCTATATATTTATCACTTAGATATATATAAAAGTATTTTATGACCAGTCTTAAGAGACTTGATTGGCCTCATAAACAGAGAATCTTTATGTCTGATGCACCAGATTTCTAGCAGCCTTGTGCCACTAGGGAACCGTTAATCCAAGGCATGTGATGTCGTCTTGAACTCCCTAGGGAGGACATTAGACATCTACGTCAGGAACTTGGGACCCATCTCTTGGACTGGATGTAGGGCGCTTGCAGCAGCCTTCTGCTTTGTGGAGCCCTTCTCCTGGCGAATGAGGTCCTCTGAATGGGGTAGCATAAATGTCGAATGGCATTGAGGCTAATATTAGGATTTGAGTATTTCTAATGTCTGTTTCTTGTTTGAGCTCTGATAAATGATCTTCTTCAGACCGAGGGATTAGCTGACCGCCCAATGTCGCACCTGATGTAATTTCCTTCCCACTGCAACATTTCCCCTGGGAAGGCCTCTTACAGGGTGTATCTCCCTCTAATTTCATGAAGCGATAAAAAAAATAGTATTTCTGAGACCGCCACCACCTTATGGAGGTAACCAGGGGTTTGAAGGCAGTCGCCTGTGCTCTGAGCCCAGCCCCGACCCTGAACACGACTCTGTAAGCCTTCCCTCAGGCTAAGCCCGTTTTTAATCCTAATGCTGGCAGTTGTACAAAGTGCATGTCGTACAGAGGATTTTTAGTTCCCATGTCGATTAGGTGCCCTCCACTGTCCATGCACCAGTGCTGTATTGGATAGATAGACTGGTCTGCAGATACGCTAGGCAAACTAAGACCTTTTTAGTGCCAGTAAAACCATCTATGGCCTTCATGCTGCCAAACACTCCCGACACGTCCCATTATACTTGCGCAAACTCGTTTGGGAAAGAGCCGATGAATGATTTAATTTTTCCTCAGGTCACTCTTCGCGCTGTAGTGCTGGGGATGTGCGTTTGTTTGCTCATTCAGAGGTCTCAGCAGCCACGGTGGCATTTTTCCCACAGTGTCCAGCAGTTGGGAGCTGCTCTGCCCGGGGAGAGGGGAAGCATCAGCCGTGCCGTGCCGGAGGCGTTGGCTCTGCCACGCCAGTCCCTCTGTCCCCGGGCAGGTTTGCTCAGGGCAGGCAGGGTGCTCCAGGTTTGCTTGACTGTGCCTACTGCAAAAACGGGGTCCTGGCCTGATGGTTCTTTGATGATCAAATTGCACTAACCATTTTAAGGATCCAGGTTTTGAAAGTTTTCCTTCAGAATGGTTTTTAAGGCATGTCCTTTCTTCTGCCGTGGACAAAATTCCATTTACAGAAATGGGCTTTTTTTTTTTTTTCCTGCCAAAAGGAAATAGAGAATTTTAGCATTTTGAGGATTTCCATAGGGAAATTACAGAGAAAAATTTTTCTTGTGCTGGTTCCTCTTGCAGTTGAAAAAACCTGAACAAAAAAGAAGGAGCATGCCAAACTTGCTGCGAACCTTAGATCTCAGAAAAATGAAGCCTTAGAAAAAAGTTAAATCTCAGGAAAGTGAAAAGGAGAAGAGTGAATATGAAAACTTTGATCCCAGTCACCCAAACCAAATTCAAAACAAAATAAGAGTCTCCAAAATGAAGAGAAGAATCGTATAAAACAATGCTTCCTGTAATGTTTTCTGGGGAAAACACACTTTCTCTTCACTTGCATTAGGCTGACATTAAGAGAGTCCTTTTCTAGTCCCTTTCCTAGGAATGAATAGTTGGGAAGTTCACTGAGTTTTAGTTGGCTAAAAAAAAAAAGATGGAAAGATGCAAGTAGTCAGCTAGAGCAGATTAATTTTGTTTGTATTATTTCCTTTTGCAGATACTTTCAAAATATAGTTATGTACACAACAGAACAGTATACTTACTGTATTAAAACAAGTAGAACTCAGTATAATTTAATTAATTTGTAAATAGGCACACACGGTCTTTGCTACATATGCAGTTTAGTAAAGATTTCTCTGGGACTTATAATTTTGAGAACTTCTATGTTTGATGCCATCATGCGAGACTTTTAAAGGTCCTTATTTAAAAATATCTGCACAGACACTGAAGATTTAACTCTTTCTTTTGTTCCTGGAATATTTGCTTATCTGATATTTCTCTGGTTTAGCTTTCTAATGCTGCATCTAATACTGTGGTGTGGACTCTCAAATTTGCATCTGTTTCAGTAACTATTTATCTTACTTTTAAAAAAGATTTCTAGGTATAAAATGTAGTTAGCCTGGAAAAAATAAAAAATGAAACTACTACTTTCATGTCTCTTAAAAAAGTGCAGATAATTCAGGTATTTCGCCTTTTTTATAAAAACCCAATAAGCTAAACTCCTAAACTTGCTTAATAACTCTGTAATATGGCCGTCTAAAGATGACATTACTGTATATATTTAAGCTATTCAGCTGCTGTATTAGGTGCTTTAGCTTCAAAAAAGAAAGGTGATACTCAACAGGGCTTTGCAATATGGTATTTTGTCTTCTTTTAGAAGATCATCAATCTAAGAAAAGATTATGTGCATATATGTAAACCACATAATTATATACTGTAGGTGGCATCTTTGTAAACCCAAATTTAACAGAAAATGTTAGGACCGATGAATACCATGTCCCAGACTTACCCCCGAAACCACATAGTTTTGGTATACAAACTACTCAGTATTCAGAAGGCAGTCAAGTAACTCTTAAAAGGTTAACCTTAACCAGAAACGCCTCAAAGCCCTAGTGTGTTTTACCTTATGCCTTCAAGATCCTTGAGTAATCAACCTTCTGTAATACCCTTTGTAGATTTGAGAGAAAACATTACCCAGAGAGAGGCACAAGAGGAGCATGAGGAAATCCCTTTTTCAGCTGCTAATTTTGTAGAAGCTGTTATTTCAATCCCTTGGAAAAATAGAGGAGGAAACTTTGGGTCTAGACTTCTGGTGTTAGACTCAGGTTTTGGTATCATTATGATTTTAGAAAAATACAATTTGCATAGATACACTTGTACAGACATTTAATAAAATGCATAGATACTAAAGCAGCTCAGGAGACCACAGGAACGTTCAAATTTGCTTTGTTCTGGCTGGCTGGTGGTCTGGATGTACATAATCCTGCTTCAAAGTATGAGTTCAACTAATTGAGCTTTTGAGACTTTCCCAGCTTTACATACCCATGACTTCTGAGGATACGTTTGCACTCCTTTGATTTAAACTTTTGACAAGCAGTAGAAAGGAATGACGCTCAGGACTTCTCCACGTCCGTGGTCATTGCTCCTTTCCTAACCCAATCTCCCCTTAACATTCACAGGTACACACTGGTGGATATTTTGCGTGCCATACTTCTTTCTTTAGAAGCCATGATAGAAGACCCCGAGCTTCAAGTGAATGGATTTGTTTTGATTATAGACTGGAGCAACTTCACCTTCAAGCAGGCCTCCAAGCTCACGCCAAGCATGCTTAGGTTAGCCATAGAAGGCCTTCAGGTAACGTTCTTCTTTCTTTTCCTAATTCTCCTTTGTTTTGCAGTTCATTACAAATCTAGGTGGCTAAAAAGCCTAAACAAAGCAAAGATCCGAGAACTACTGAATAGCAAGGCTATTAACACCTTAAGGTATGAGTGAACAGGCAAGCTACGGTGGCACGAGCTCATGTGTGAGCTCAGTCAGCTGACTGCAGTAACCCCTGGTGTGTAGGCTCCTTCTTTGCCATAGATAAGAGGTAACTTGTCTGTCTTTATTCCAAAGTGACTGGCTTCCTGAAAGTTCAGACCGTAGCTTCTGCAGCAGCAAGTTAGAAGTAGTCAGTTTATCGCGTAATTTTGCACGGGGCTAATGAGATATGGGTCGCTGCTGCCACGCCAGGTTGGGTTTTTTCATTGATTCCATTGGACTCTACATAATTTGTCCTGAAAAGCGTGGGACACTGTGAGTAGACAGTTAACTGGGACTATTTACTTACTCAAAGTTCAGCATCTGCTTGCCTCTTTTGCTGGGTCAGGATTAATTTGAGCAGCAGCTTCTGGGACTGAGTAATCAGTGATTTAAATTTCTTTCCGCTTTACATGGCGCAGGCACATTCGTGGAAAGGATACTACATAACTCTTGGCTGTCTCCTATGATCTTTAATGCTTATTAAAATGAAAAACTAGAATCTGTAAAGTAGTTGTTTTCTGTGCAAGCTTGAGTTGCTGTGTTAGAAATACCAGTAATTCACTCCTGTGGCAGTGTGCCTTGGTTTTACAAGGACATATATTCCTTTTCTGTGATGTTTTTATCATTTATACATTTTTATTACTCATAAAACAAAATAACAGCCTTATCTGTGAACTTTCTTCACTTTGATATTGCTATTTTTGAAGAAACTTGTATAGCAGTAGTATGGAGTTTTGATCTAAATCTTGAAATGGCTTAACCAGTATTCAGCCTGCTGTTGCGCACAGAAGGGTAGTGACAGTCATGAGACAAAGATCTCAGTTTTCATTTTGTTGTGTTTCCTTATGCAGTGGTGTGATTCCGTGGTCTTGAGAACTACATCAGAAGGCAGCAGTAAGATCTGTGCTCTAATAGTGCTGCATTTCCTTTTATTGCTTTCAAAGTTGTTTTCTTTTTTGTGCTGTTTTTCAAAATCAGGCATTGTTTTCTTGTTTAGAACACAAATAAATACTGTAGTAGTCTTTGTTTTTAAATGGTTGTGTTTCTTCTTGGACATTAATTAGAGATGATTATTTTGAAGAGAGCTGCAGTGGATAATTGCATCTGAAAATATGGCGGATGACCTACCAAACTTCAGGTGGGCTCTGAGGCTCTGTGTTCTCCTGCCATCGATTGGTTCATTACTGAGTTGAGTTGAAGTCCATGGACTTAACTTAGCCATTCCCCCAGCTTTGTATGTTCGAATATCCTGAGTCTGATGGTGACCAGCACCCCGAGCATCATTTTATGCCCACTGTCTTCAGTCCTGTTGGCTCTAGAGATGTAAAAGTGGGCATGAAATGCTCCAGAAGAGGGAATGAGAAGGCACTGAGATGGCAAATGTGAGATAAAACTCTCCCAACACTCGAGGAATCTGTCCTAATCTGTGACAGGTATTGTTATCTGTAAGCAGCAACTTTTACAAGGTCTTTACCACAAGTCTTTTGAAGAAATCAATTAGTTTGGCTCTCGTAACACAGCATTTAATTTTCTGTGGATAACCACTGAGGGAATGAGGGCTAATATTCTTATACTAGCAAAACTGACTGACTGTCTAGTGATATTTTCCCAGTAGTTAGACTACTTGAGGGGTAGTTTATATTTAATTTTTTTTTTCTTAGACATTTTTCTATGTAAAGATATATTAGAATCAATGGAAAAGACTAAAGACAACTGTACTGAGCATCTTCGAGGGAGAACCGAGGTTCAAAAACAATTGGGATCAGGAAAGAAGAGGAAATTGTGGTGGAAAGGTGGTACAGAGAGACCCTGGGCAGGGCACAGGTTTATTTGCACCTTCTTGCAAGATTTCGTGCCTGAAATGTTACATTCCCTTACCCTCAACAGGGACTGCCTTTCTTTTATTTTGGACAAAAATACGTAGCGGAAACATCATTCTGAATGATGTGAAAGTAAAAAGTGCTTAATCAGGTGGCATGAAAAAGAACAAGAATAACTCACACACGCTGTTTATTTATGATCTTTGTAAATACTCTCTGTTTAATCAGAGAAATGGAATTTACTTTGGCTTATAAGATTTAACAGGGCTCAAGATGCTGAACTTTACCATTTGGAGAATTTAAATATTTGTGTTACTTGGGTGGAAAGGGACAGGGAAAGTGGGATTAGTGACCACTGAATTTGATGTTAACCAAATCCCTTTGCCTCCTGAATGAAATCTACTAAATTTGCATTGTATTTACTTAGCTTCCATGGTGAGCAGAATATTCAATATGGTACGTACCAAAGAGAGTTGATTACAAGCTACGGTGTTTCTGGGCTCTTCATAACTGCTTATTTTTTAGGAAATTGCTTTTGAAAATAAGTAAATATATACTTCAGTTTTCTACTGAAGAGAAGTTCTTCTGGATGGAAGAAGAAAAATTGTGGAGGGAAACTACAGGTATCTATAAAATCCTGGGATTGCGGGAAAATTCAGGTTGGAAGAGACCTCAGGAGATCAGCAAGTCCAACCTCCTGCTTAAAGCAGGGTGCCTTATGAGGTCAGACCAGGATACAAACAAGGTCATGGGTGGCTGGAGAGAGGGGACAAGCCGCAGATGTTCTTTGTTACCTCCATTTTAAGAAATGGGTATCGTCAGATGACTAGCAAGAGGCCTGGCGTTTTACGTGACACGGTGATTCTTTGTATAATATCCAGGTAACCTGTGGATCTCCTTGCTGTGGGCAGTTCTGGGTGCTAAAAGTTTAGTTGTATTCAGGGAAAATGAATGTTTGTGGAAGAGAAATGAACTGAGGATTACTAAATACGTAAAAACCGTGTCGAAGCTCAGAATTCCTCGGGCTGCACGTAGTTGGAGATGAGGTGAATGCTGAGTGGAAATATCACATATGCTGTCCCCATTGTATCTGCTCTAGGCTGTCATTTTTGGCCTCTGTTAAGGACAGGATATGGGGTTAAATGGACTTTTGGTGGGACATAAGTAAAGTGTATATTCCACCCCTCTTCCCCCTTTTTAAAATAATTGTTCTTTCATTTTACTGCTCCTGACACTCCCATGGCGCCTTCTGCCCAAACACCAAGCTGGCAACGCTTGGGCAGAAGGAGGGAGGACATTCTGGGTATGATTCTTTTCTTTGTGGTAGTCCTTTTATAGCTATATATATGGGCTTTTTGTTAAGTATCAAGAGAGCATTGTTTTCCCAAAGCAGGTAAAAACAGTGTCAAAGACCAAAAATTCAAATTGAAAATTATATTGAAGATTGGGGTTTATTATTAATTCTGACAGACAGCTTTGGGGGTAATTATAAGTGAGCTTTGCAAAGGGGAAAGCTGTGGGTATGCATAAGACACATTAACTGATATTTAGGATTTTAAGACCTGTAACACTAAATCCTTCTTAAATACTTGATTTCTATTTAGCTCATAATAGTAGTTGCATACATGACAGATTGTTTTGCATGTTGTCACTCAGGCAGGCTGTACCTCCAAATGCTTTGCGAAACTGCGTAGTTATTGGTGGCTGAATATTAATGCTTTTCCTCTAAGTAAAAAGCTGGGGAAAAAGAGACGATACACATTTAAACTGGGAGCTGAACATATGTGGGCAGTCAGCATTGTTGCAGAAGACAGAAGACTCTTGCTTTTGGGTTGAGGATGTTTACAGGAAGAGAGAGGGATAGCGTTGTGGGGGACAAGGCAGGTCTTTCAACTTTGTGTCTTCTTTTTTGTATCAAAGGAAGGCTTCATAAGCTAAAACAAACTCGTTACTGTGAACATGAAAGCAAAACAGAAAGAACACGAAGACAGCATGCTTGCAGCTACTCTTGCTATCCAAAACATCTTTCCAACAGCTGTGCTTGTGAGTTCTAAGGATGATATCCCCAACCAGATTTGCTGCAGCAGTGTAAGGTGGAAGTAACAGAGACCAGAGCATGTATGGGCTGGTGATGAAAGGGACAGAACTTCCCACTCCCATTTTCTTTAAGCATGAACTTCACCAATATCTTACAGGGAATCTTATCTGAACATCGTGGGTGGTTCACCAAGCACAGGCAGTGTTTAAATTTTGCTGCCTAGTTCTGGACTACATCTGTACAACCAGCAGGTTGCAGTGTCAAGAATTTGTAAGTCAGGAACTTCCAGAACTAAGGATGCCTCTGAAAATAGTATTTTGACTTCATATAATTACATGGTCACGTGCTCTGTGCAGTGCATAAGATCGTTAATAATAAGCTTAAGGAACAGTTACTCAGTACTAGCAATGAGTATCAGTGAGCAGCGAACCACAAAAATGGAGCTTTAAATGTCTTTGCATCCGAACCTGAAACCATAAAAAACACTCATTCAGTGCTTGAGTTTTCTGCCAGGTTTTGAAAATAGGGTACTGACACTTCACATAGTGCTTGGGAGGATATTAAAAAGTAGCAGGCTCAAGCTTTAAATGGAAATATCTTCTGCTTTCAGGAGGGCTAGTAAATCATATAGCTGCTTTCATTTGTTTTTTTTT